>NC_142944.1:6258920-6306420 GCF_046866305.1 Octopus bimaculoides
GGGTCTATATAATCGGCTTGCTCCCTCAGCTAAAATTAAAAACCTTGTGCCTATAGAATAAAAGGAATAACGCTGTACAATTGCGATATATTCTTTTTTCAACGTGTGTTGTCATATCAAAATTTGCTGAAGCCCAGAACACAAAACGCTCAGGCGACGCTTAACAAATATCTGTCCTAATTTTTAACCGACATATTACTGCAAATTCCTAGTATATAGATTCCGATGATAAAAAGCAGGACGGAGATATCTGCGTAGGTAGGCTGTATAAACTTCAGGGCATGTCATTGACGAGGTCGCGAATAGCGACGAAAGAACTTTGATAAACAAACAACCGATTGATTGTTTAACCAAACACATTAAACAAACGATCGATTAGTTAGGCGGTTAGATATCTAACCAATAGACTAACAATAAAGAAGTGATATTGTTTAACCTTCAGTGTGTATGTTTATTATCATTGATGTAATGACCTTCCAAAGACACAACAAAACAGACTGCATAAAGTTTTACGGTTACCAGATATAATAATGAAAAATGTAGGATCTATTTATCCAAATCTATCTATAAAACCATCTTACCTGATTTGCACTGAAGCATCAAAATTAAAAGAGAACTAAATTTAATTATTACGTTTATGTATTTTGTTTTGCAAGATTCCTGATGTGAAGTCGTGTGTTGAAACAAATATTGTTATCTTTGAGGATGGTCATATTTTTTTTTGTCAATTATCCACACGCACTATATACTTGGTCTTCACTTCTGCTTTATTATTACTAATCTGATTTTAGTGTTCTTTGTCTGAAATCTTTCGTCACACATCCTGCAACCTCTTCGGCGACTCTTCATCCCACGTATCTTCTCTTGTTCTGTTTAGTCCATTCTCTAATGAACGAAACAGAACGGGGGAGACACGTGGCATAAAGAGTCGCTGAAGAGGTTGCAGGATGTGTGACGAAAGATTTCAGACAAAGAACACTAAAATTAGATTAGTAATAATAAATTAAGTGATGACCAAGTATATAGTGCGCGTGGTTGATTGGCTAGAAATATAACCATCGTCAAAGATAATGAATTTAATTAGTTTAACTATTTTACGTATATTACTTCATATGTAATATTGAATATCTACGGCAATCAATGGCGTAGTCTAAATGCTACATTTATTTTAAAGGTTATTGTCCTCAAGCACAGGCGTGGCTGAGTGGTAAGAGGTTTGTTTCTCAACCACATAGTTCCGGGTTCAGTCCTATTGCGTGGCATTTTGGGCAAGTGTCTTCTACTATAGCCTCGGGCCAACCAAAGCCCTGTGAGTGGATTTGGTAGACGGAAACTGAAAGAATCCTGTCATATGTGTGTGTGTGAATGTGTGTGTGTGCCATATGGAATAAAGAAGGGCCCTGCTAAAAACGACAGATTTCTTATCCTCCACCGCAGCGTAGAGTCATACAGGCGCACCTCAACCTACGTCGTTACTCGGTCCCAAAATATATACGTTTTAACTCGAAACTGACGTAACATGAAGAAGCATTGATAAAACATATTCTATTCTTAATAAATGGTTTCTACACTTTTGTATATGCATTTCTTTGATCTTCCACCTCAGTATTGATTTTAGGTGTTTGTTTTGTTAATTTCTTATGCTTTTAAATATGTTTGCCGGGATTAACGCAATGTGATATAAATCGACTGATGTCGAGCTTTACCTTTTTTTCATTGTTGTTGTTGTTGGCACTCCGTCGCTTACGACGTCGAGGGTTCCTGTTGATCCGATCAACGGAAAAGCCTGCTCGTGAAATTAAGGTGCAAGTGGCTGAGCACTCCACAGACACGTGTACCCTTAACGTAGTTCTCGGGGATATTCAGCATGACACAGAGTGTGACAAGGCTGACCCCTTTGAATTACAGGCACAACAGAAACAGGAAGTAAGAGTGAGAGAAAGTTGTGGTGAAAGAGTACAACAGGGTTCGCCACCATCTCCTGCCGGAGCCTCGAGGAGCTTTAGGTGTTTTCGCTCAATAAACGCTCACAACGCCCGGTCTGGGAATCGAAACCGCGATCCTATGACCGCGAGTCCGCTGCCCTAACTACTGGGCCATTGCGCCTCCACCTTTTTTTTTTTCCTTTTTTTTTTTCATTAGTTACTTATAAAATGAAAGAAACATAAATGTCGAAAAAAAAACGTAATTTCGAAACGGCGTAAGTTGGGGGTATAGCTACATATGCAAACTTTAAGTGACCGATGTATGTTATTTCCACTCTGCAACTTATTCAATTTTACAGATGGTTTAAAATTCTTAGTCTTGGCGTAGTCACAATTCTATTTATAAGACTGAGTGTTTAACACGAAACACTGAACATTAACATATAATGTATTGCTCATTTTCAAAAGACAGAAAGAAGTTTTACTACTTGAGAGATACTTTAAAAGAGACAATAATAATTCAAACGAGCGTTAAGTATCCTGCCTAATGAGTTCAAGTTTTTTACCATGAAGACGCTTGCGTGCCAACCGTTCTAGAACTGCGATTTGTGTGTATGTGTGTGTGTGTATACACTTTCTTTCTACTATCACTATAGCACCTGTGACTAAACAGCAACAAATTACTAATACTAAATTGCTTACTAATCTCATCATTGTATTTACTTAGTCACTATATATATATATATATATATATATATATATATATATATATATATATATATATATATATATATATATATTATATATATTATATATACCGCTGAATATAGTAAAATGTGTCGAAGGCATACTGAACTTCTAGTCTTCCCATCCATTGCAAGTTGTCTTGCAAAAAAAAAAAAAAATGAATACTCAGAAGTATCCACCTTCCCACCTACCTTTCTTTTTCTCTTTCTGTCTTTTTTCTTTTTTTGTTTTTTTTTTGTTCAAAGACCATAGGAAGTAGTTATATTGCATGATACAAGTATATTTGAAGTTGTCTTGGTTTGTGTTAATGTTAATACAGTTTACGGATAAGGCAGTGAGCTGGCAGAAACGTTAGCATGCCGGGCGAAATGCTTAGCAGTATTTCGTCTGCCGTTACATTCTGAGTTCAAATTCTGCCATGGTCGACTTTGCCTTTCATCCTTTCGGGGTCAATAAATTAAGTACCAGTTACACACTGGGTTTGATATAATCGACTTAATCCCTTTGCTTGCCCTTGCTTGTCCCCCTCTATGTTTAGCCCCTTGTGAGCAATAAAGAAATAAGAAACACTAGCACGCCGAGCGAAATGCTTAGCGGTATTTTCGTCTGCCGTTACGTTATGGGTTCAAATTCCGCCGAGGTCGACTTTGCCTGTCATCCTTTCGGGGTCGATAAATTAAGTACCAGTTACGTACTAGGATCGATCTAATCGACTGGCGCCCTCCCCCAAAATTCCGGACCTTGTGCCTAGAGTAGAACGGAATACAGTTAACATCTAAGCTTCGCCGGTTTAATCTTATATATCGATGCAAAAGTTCAAGAGTCCAGTAAAACTTAACAGTATTAGTACTTGTAATTCATAATTCTTTCATTTATCAATTTGTAATTGATTGAGTTAGGTATGGAAACAATTTGTAGATTACAAAGAATTCTGAAAATATGTTATTAAATGGAATTTTATCAGTTAAAACTCTTCAATTTCTCCTTGCGAGTGGCTGTAAGGCAAGTAGCTTGCCGAAGTCCAGAGAGCGAACCAAATAAAAGATAAAATATAAACTTATATTTGTGAAGAACTCTAATAAGGTTGAGATAACGTTTGGATCCAAATGCTTTCGGAAATTAGTCTTAAATGATCATGTTATCTTTTACGTGTTTCAGTCGTTGCACTTCGGCCAAGCTGGAGTACCGCCTTGAAGAGTTTTTAGTCGAACAAATCGACCGCAGGACTTATTTTTTCTGTAAGCCTGGTACTTAGTCAATCGATCACTTTTTTGCCGAACCGCTAAGTTACGGGGACGTAAACAAACCAACACCAGTTGTCAAGTGGTGGGTGAGGGGAACAATCACAAACACACACACTCTCTCTCTCTCACACACACACACTCACACATAACGGTTTCTTTCAGTTTCCTTCTACCAAATTCACCCACAGAGCTTTGGTTGGCCCTGGGGCATTAACAGAAGACGTTTGCCTAATAGGACTGAACCGGAAACCATGTGCTTGACAAGTAATCGTCTTACCACACAGCCACACCTGCATCTAAAATGTAATCTACCAGTCTAAAGTTTAAACTAAAATTGGGTTGATGCCATTAATTCTGTTCTCACTTCAATTCCTTAATTCTTTTTTTTTCTTATTTTTGCTTCAAAATGGAATTTCTAATAACTCAAAATATGCATTATTTTGAGTTGAAATTAGATTTTCAGAAAAATGGATTTCGATTACGATACGAAATATTGGTTTCAAATTTTGGTACAAGGCCAGTGATTTTTAGGGCAGGGGGTAAATCAATTATATCGACCCCCCAGTGTTCAACCGGTATTTTATCGAAATCCGAAAGGATGAAAGGCAAAGTCGACCTCGGCCGAATTTAAACCCAGAAGGTAGAGATGGACGAAATACCGCTAAACATTTTACCTGGCGTGCTAACGATTCTGCCAGCTCGCCTCCTTCTCAATAATAATAATAATAATAATAATAATAATAATAATAATAATAATAATAATAATAATAATAATAATAATAATCATGGATGCTAAAAGTGATTTAAAAACCGGAAACGGAGGCTCTAATCTGTGCTGCCTAAGAGCAAGCATTAGGAATAGACAACGTACAGAAAGTGATAAGTGCAGAATTTGTGGGCAAAATGGTGAAACCGTATGGCATATTACCAGTCAATGTACGCCACCAGCCCAGAAAGAATATAAGAGACATCATGACAATATAGCGAGGATTGTCCATTGGACACTTTGCTAGAGCAAAAAGGTGGTACGAGCATAAATCCGAAGGCATCATCGAAAATGATAATGCAAAGATCCTATGGAATTTTATGGAATTCAGTGCGACAATGAGATAGAGAATAGGAAACCAGACATAGCGTTAATTGAGAAAGAAAGCAAATGATGCTGGATCATAGATATAGCATGCCCAGCTGACAAGGTATGCGATAAAGAAGAAAGAAAAGTTGATAGATATAACAGGTTAGCTTGGGAGGTTAAGAAGCTGTGGTCGGTGAAAAAGGTGGTAGTAGTACCAATAATTGTCGCAGCCCTGGGAACAGTGAGTAAAAATCTTGAGAAGTACATGGAATAAATAGGGGCTGCAATAATGGTAGAGCACTTGCAGAAAACAGCACTGCTTGGAACCGCTCGAATACTCCGGATGGTGCTCGAAAAATAAGGGGTGTTACCTTAGTTCACCGGTAGTGAACAGCTGACACCGTAGTACATCTCGAGCGTTAGAAGACAATAATAACGATAATAATAATAATAATAATAATAATAATAATAATAATAATAAGACTAAAACAATACCTATTGTCATAGGTGCCCTGGGAATGACAGCGAAACGGGCTGATTACTACCTAGCTCAGATACCAGGAAACCCCAAAATGGCTGAAGTTCAAAAAATAGTGCTCATGGGAACTGCCCATATCCTACGTAAAATACTGTCTATGTGATCTCAAATTTTAAAGCAAACACATAATTTTCTTATGGTTTCTTAAACATTCTCTAGAACAACACTATGTACAAATCGAAATATATGGTACCCTAGGCATAACACCTACATGAACTGCTAACTTGTTGTCTCTTGAGGTCTCTGGGTGAGACTTGGATCCAACTTGTACAAATGCAAAGCAAAAGTCAAACATATAATAATAATAATAATAATAATAATAATAATAATAATGATAATGATGATGATAATAATTGTAATAACTGAAGCCAGCTGCAGAAAGAAGGGTCTAAGTATGGCCTGAATCGATTACCGAAAGGCATTTGATAGTATTCCCACACAAGGATCCTAGAAACACTAGCCATGAACACCTTTATCTGACATGTTAAACAGAACTCACATGTGTGTGTGTGTGTGTGTGTGTGTGTGTGTGCATGCTGACGATCAAAATTAATGACGAGAGTAACCACACGGAAGAGGAAGTGAAAACTGCATGCAATTATTAAGTTTGATGCTCAACGAGAGGTGAGACAGTAGGAGTGTTTTTCATATTTCCAGCTTAAGCCCTTCTTCAGAAAGCTAGTTAGCCAGAAGAAGGAAGCATGTAAAAGAAGGTTAAAAGAAAGAAAGAAAGAAGCCATTTGCCCAAGGTACCACGCAGGAGGACTGAACCTGAAACGATACAGACAGGAAGTGAACTTCTTACCACACAGCCACACCTGTGCCTATACAAGGATTATTTTAGTCCAAAACATCAACCTTTCAGTGGTAGATCAAGTACGTCTCCCAGCTTAACACCACCATGTTGTCTTTACAAGTCACTCTGTTGCAAATCGTCAAGACTTTTCTTTGTTCCCCTCCGTCCATCAATCTGCAGACGTTTGCGCTGGTCATTAACACTAAGAAACCCATGCAAGTTTGGGAAATAATGGAGGGGGAGGGATGGGTTACAAAGGTCATGACCAATACCATCACTTCCCATGACTAAATCATTAAAAGAAGAAGGTCTCTCTCTCTCTCTCTCTCTCTCTCTCTCTCTCTCTCGCTTTTATGTTCAATGTATGTAATATGTTTCTTTGTAATCACAGATGTGTCAAAAGCAAAAAAATAATAGTGAAGAAGAAGAAGAAGAAGAAGAAGAAGAAGAAGTGGAAGAATAATAATAATGAAAAAATGGATGAATGAAAGAAAAAAGTAAAAAGAGGAATAATTGGAACTTGATCAGTATAAGGTTACATATATATATATATATATATATATATATATATATATATATATATATATATATATATATATATATATATATATATATATATATATATATATATATATATATATATATATATATATTTATATATTTATATTTATATATTTATATATTTATATATTCATCATAGCTGCACCCTCGTTATACGAGAAAAGCCATAGCCAAAAAGACTTACTGAAATGATTCATTACTGATGCCATGTGATGCCCTTATATGACTTTTAAGCCGAGCCAAAGTTTTACACATCTTATTACATACTGCATAGCTGTGCTGGCTGGCAGGAGAAACAGGTGCCACCATATGCACTCACTTAACATGTCTTTTCAGACTGTCAACTGAGAGGCACACCCTTCCACATTTTACACATGTTCTGTTGTGAATTGCAATAGCCACATCACTGTTTATCATGGGTCGATTCCTGTGAGATTTTTGATGGCTGACCATGCCTTCACGACTCTCAGAAGCCACAAACTTCACTCTCTCCCTCTCAAACCCCAAACAACCATTATGCACTGTCTTCCTCTATCCATCCCGGTCTTGTGCCTCTCTCTTCCAATCACCAACTGCAATTCCTATCTGTACTTGAGCATTTTTAAGGCAATCCTTAAACCTTAGTTTAGGTTTATGCCGTCTTCTAGCTCACCATACAATAACTGCTTGAGCAGTCTCTCACCCCTCATCCTTATCAGATGTACCCCCACCACCACCTCAAACGTCTTTGCAGAATCATTGACTCCATACTCCTACTGCCACTCCTCTCAAGGGCCTCCACATTACTAATGGTCATTTTTCAGTTTATTCCCCCAATTTTTCTCAGACAGTATAGATAGCACCGTTCCAGTTGCCTTACATGCCTACGGCAAATAACCCATGCCTACGGCAAATAACCCATGCCTACGGCAAATAACCCATGCCTACGGCAAATAACCCATGCCTCACTCCCATATAGCAAAGATGGCAGGACGCAAGTGTCATATACCTTAACTTTAATTTGTGAAGATATATTATGTCGTGCTCACAGACGCCTATCAGGCCTACCAAAAGCACTCCTGGCCCTGCTAATTCTATAAAATTTCATCATCATGACCAGTAGTGCTCCAGGTACTTCCTAAATAAATAAGTTTAAACAGTCTCCAACCTTTGACCATTCACAGCTATAAAAGTTTCCACATACATCTTGGAGGAAGCAGGCTGGTACATTATAACAGTGTTTTTCAGATTGATCGTTAGACCCAATGCTGCACATACTGCAGAAATTGCATTCAGCATGTGTTGCATATCTTTCTGGGAATGTGCCAACAGGTCACAATCGTCTGCATACAAGAACTCAATGAAGTGAGAATGAGGAACTTTCGTTTTGGCATAGAGTCTTTTTGAGATTGGACAGTTCTGAGATTGGACAGTTTTGAGATTGGATAGTTTTGAGATTGGACAGTTGTCTTATATATTATATAGACCTCTTCAGTGCAATCTTCAAAAGCTATTTGAAAGACTATTACGAAATACATCGCAAACAATGTAAGAGCAGGAATATCACCTTGTTTTACACCATTTTCTACAGAAATTGGATCTGATAAGGTACCTCTAACATTAACTCTCACTTCCATTTTGTCATGAAACTGTCTAAGCATTCTCACAAAATTTTCATGGCATCCTAGCTTTTTCAGGATCTCCCGAAGTGCAACTCTGTTGACAGAATCAAACGCTTTTGTTAGCTCAAGGAAAACCTGATATAAGTCCATATCCTGTTCGATGCACTTCTCTTGCAAATGTCTAGCCGAAAATATCATATCCATAGTACTCCTACTATCCCTAAACCCACATTGCGATTCTAGTAGAACCTCATTAACAATGTGCAGAAACTATCTGTCCAGCATTACCCTACAAAGGACCTTCCCAGTAACAGCTAACAGACAGGTGCTGCGATAATTATCACAGACATCCTTTCCACCTTTCGATTTATATAGTATCTCCATAGTCGCAGCACACCAATCCGGAGGAACCGCTTCACTATGTCAAACCCTCTGAATCACATCCGTCGACATTGTAGAGAGATGATCACCACCATATTGGTATATCTCTGCACTTAGTCCAACCATACCAGGGGCCTTTCCATTGTTCAATTTCCTGATGGCAGCTTTTATTTCAGCTAAGTTTGGAACCTCTGCTAAAAGATGTTTTGTTGGTCTCTCAGGTATATTATCAAGAAAAGAGGGGTCAACTTCAGTTGGTCCATTGAGCAACTTATCAAAATGCTCTTTTCATCTCCCAACAATGTCTTTAGGACTTGTTAATAATTCCATGCCATCCTTGTTCCGAAGCAGCGCAACCGTTGATGAAGCTGGTCCATAAACTTTTTTTCAAGAGAGAGTAAACAAGTTTGGAATTGTTAGCATCTGAAGTTTCTTGGATTTCATCGCATCTATCACTCCACCAATTTTTCTGCATCATCTGTAGCTTCCTCTGCACTGTTGCTTTTACAGCCTTGAAATATGTAGCCACTGTCCTGTTCGTTGACATGTCAACATTTTGCAATATGTTAAATGCCTTTCGCTTCTCCTCTAAGATAAGACTAAATTCTTCATCATTATCGTCAAACCAATCTTAGTGCTTTTTTTTTATAGTAAAGCCAAGAATTTTACTACAAACCTCGTATACACTTTCTTTGAATGACTTCTAACTTCCATCACAGGACAAATTATTTATCTCACTCACAAACTCATTGTGTACTGACGGAATCTTGAGTTTTTGACATCAATCCGTTTAGGTAACTTATCATTATTTGCTCTAACCTTAGGCTTGACAACAAAATTCACCTTGGCACGCAAAATCCTATGGTCAGTCCAGCACTCTGCACCACGCATCACTCATACAATAGCAAAGTCCCTAGTATCTCGTTTCCTGGTGAGGATGTAATCTGTAAAATGCCATTTCTTAGAACCAGGGTGCATCCATGTCGTTTTATACTTATTCTTTAGTTGAAACATTTGTAATAATAGTAAACCATCACCGTTGGAACTCCCAATCCCATGCCTTCCTAAGACAACCAATCTTCAGTAACTCGAGCATTAAAATCACCTAAAATTACAACTTTGTCATTAGGGGTATACTGCGTATAATCTCTGTAAGTGATAGAAGTTTATCATCCTATGATAAATTCATAATTGGAACATATGTACTTATGAGTGTTGCATATCGACCTTTTCTGAACGAAAGTCTTAAAGACATCAATCGATCCGAATGACCACATGGAGTTCCTCAAGTTTTGAAGCCAGAGTGGTTTTGATTGCAAATCCCACTCCTGATACTCTCTTATAGGTCTCCTCTCTACCGCTCCAAAATAAATGATATCCAGCAGATTTCTCTGCCAAATTCCCCTTTCCATGAATTCTTGTTTCAGCTAACACTACAACATCCATATCATATTTACTGTAACTCATTTGTAACAAGCGCGGATTTTCTCTCCGGACGAGATTTCAGACAACCATTGTCTAATAAAGTTCGAGGCTTGCATCTTAACCTGAATTTACTTACAATTTCAGGATGACGACCGGATCCAGGCTGTGGTGCCGGGCCAGACCACAGAACAAAATGTTCCAGAGCCCCTTTTTGCCATTTGCTTCATTGTCAATATCAACTTCCATTGTTTAGATGTGCCTTTTTAAGCTTCGGCCAGCCATGTACATACAAGATGTCCATTTCTTTTTCCTCTCCAGCAGTATTTGTGCTTGACACTTTTTAAAGTGAAGAAAAGCTTTGCACAGCAACCATTCCCACTCTCTAAACTACAAAGCATAATCCAAAAAGAAGAGCAAGTCGACATCATTGGGTGCATTTGCAGTCGCAGGTTTTATATCAGAGTGTCCTTCTCCCAGTCTTTGCCCAACCAAAGGCTAACTACAAGACAGCAGTGAAGTATTTAAATTCAGAGTTACTTTTTCCTAGATAGACTGCCTTCGCCATGGCTTGGGGGAACAAAGGAACTCTATGCACCCCTCATCTATCGATCATATGTCAGGTCACTCCTGTATTTTTTTGTATGACACACACACACACACACACACACACACACACACACATGTATATATGCATATGCTTATTGGCATAAATACATGTATATATATATATATATATAGATAGATGTGTGTGAGAGAGAGAGAGAGCAAGGGAAAGAGAGAGAGAGAGAGAGAGAGAGAGAGAGAGAGAGTAAGCAAGACTTATATAATAAAATAGACAAAAAATCTACAGTGAATTTGCCGCCAGGAGGGGCCCACGTTTCGGACACGGTACTTCTTCAAGGGAAAAGTTGAAAGGAGAGAAATTTATGAGACAGCAGAATTTTACTTCTTCTAAGATAAAAAAAAAAGAAAAACAAAACAAAACCGACTGCAGCTGTTAAAAATTGAAGAAAAGGTACTTAATATCGAAGGAAGAATGTAAATAATATAATTCGACCAACCGAAACTAAGCTAGCAAAAATTATTTTTCGTTAGTAAACTTCGATTGAACGATTTCATGAGAAACTTTGAGAAGTGAGATTACATCGTCTCGTTTATACGTTTCATTTGTCATTTGTTTTTTGCACGTATGCAATCTGTACCCCACAATAAACTTTTGCAAATGGTTTCTCCAGTATGTATGTAGACATTGTCATCAAATGTACCAGGTAACCAACAGCCATCGCAATCAAGATAATAATAAAAATAATAATGATAAAAATAAAGTCTGATTTTATAAGGTAATAAAAATAAGAATAAAGATTTATTGATTGTTTCAACGTGAAATAAGTTTGGCGGTTTAGACATATAAAAAGCAATAACACTGTTTGTAATTTAGAAGACTGGCTGCCGCAATGAAACAGTTTTATAGCCATTATATACATCCAATTGAACAAACTTCAAAGGATATTTCGATTTGTGATCTTCAAAGGTTACTGAACTTAAAAGACTTAATAAAAAGATAATCCAAGAGTTTTGACTTACTTAGCATTCTTTATTATTTTTGTGATCTTGTACCGAAGGTAGAAATCATCATTGTAGCTTCGGTGGAGCACTGTTCAATTTAGTTCATTGAAAAGTGTACGAGTGGGTCGATTCTCGTTACCAAGTGGCTATCCTAAACCATAATTGGGTTCAGTTTCGTCTTCAATGTGCAATGCTTTTTCTTCTTTTTTTTTTTCGATAGCCAAATCAAATGACCGCCTACCGAAACCGTTTCGTATCATGCACTACTAAGTTCGCTAAAGATACCCTCATACGCTTCTTCTGTATATTTTGGTCCTAGAACTATTATTATGAAGGGTAGAGACGTAGAGGGACTCGAAATGGAGCATAAGGGAGCCGAGTCTACATACACGGACATCACTGCGGTTGTGTCGGATTCAGTGAAAATTGTGAAACAACATTCTGGGAAAGTATTTGAAAGTAATAGGAACACGCAGAAACTGGGACAAGTCGGTGGCGGGCTTGTAACTCAGCCCATAGAGAAGCAAGTTAATACGAGACACTGTCAAGGGTCTGGTTAAGATGTTTTTTATTTATTATTTTTTTTTTGCGAAAACGGGGTCCCATTCGGAACAGGTCTGCAGATGAGTGAAAACTGGTTTCAAGTAAGGTGACCATTTTAGAGGAACGTCGAGAGGAACTAGTTAACAGCTACTTCGTTTCGGCAGTGTACAATTGCCTGCAGTCCATTGTGACATACCTCGACTAAGACATACTTTACCACTTCTTGAGAAGGGACATGTTCCGCTGGTCAGGATCTCACCTGTTTCTAACACACTTAATGGGTTCTCGGAATGCTGTGATAAATTTTTAGAGCTTTTGGCAACTAGAATAATGTTAAGAAGTCAATATTCTCTTCCAATTGGATAATGTGCATGTTAGAAAGTAAATTCTTGTATTCTATAAATGGTTAGTGGATGATACGAGCGACTGTGGCTTATGAGCAATTCAGGGTATCATTGAAGACAGTTTGGGTAGTCTTATCTGAATGACTTTCAAATGAGGGATCACAGACCATTTCCAGAAGTCGTTGACATGTCAGTGCTACAGGATGGGATAAGTGATACTCTGCCTACACAGCATGGCTGCAGGCCAATGATAGAAACAAATAAAACAAATTAAGGATAAAATATAAACCTATATTTGTGAACTTTAAAAAGGCGCGATGAGGTTTGGTACGAATGCTTTGAGAGATTGATTTGTTTCTCTATAAATGATTAGAATAAAGAATAATACGAGCGACGATGGCTTAGGAGCGATTCTTGATATCAACAAGAACAGCCTGAAAGACTTTCAGATCAGGGACAGTTTCCAAAAGTCCTTGACTTGTCAGTACAACAGGATGGAATGGATGATGCTTTGTCTGCTCAGAATCAATTTTGACCAGAAATGGGTGGCACTTCTTCCAACACTTGTCATGGTAAAGGATCAAGTGATTTTAAAAGTTCTGTATATTTTGGCCCTGGAACTATTATTACGAAGTTTGGAGACGTTGAGTGACTCGAAATGGAGAATAAGGAAACCAAGTCTACATACACGGACATTCACAGAACTCCTCGCTCCACATTCCTTTTGTCTGTTGCTGTGCGATGTGAGCCCGTCTTTTTCTTTCAGTCCCGTCGCCGCCGATTTGTATCATGCCATCTCTCTTTTTAGCCTTTTCCTCTCTTCGACTGCAACAGCAGCGTATTCGATTTATAGTTCTCGAAGTCTAATTTCCAGATGTTGTTTTATCCCCTTACAGAGAACGAAATACTCAAGGTGAGTATTCCATGTTCGTTTTCCTTTCTCTTGCATTTTCCTTATTTCCTCCCGATATCCTTCCGCGTGGTTCCTATGAATTTACAGTTCTCACTTTCTACAAGTAGTTTTTATTTTCCGAATCGGTGAACCATAATCCTCATCGATTTATTCAAGTATCTTCCAACTGTGTTTCATCGAAGACCTTGATGCATCGGTTTTTCATCGAGGTGTGCAATGCTATTTTCTCTCTAATTTCCTTAATGATGATATTAGCCTGCAGCAAAGCGATAGTTGTTGGCCAGTGTTGAATGGCACTGCAGATGAAAAGTCCTGCAGTATGCTTCCTTTGTCGACAAGGATGTACTTGGTTTTTTTCCAATGCTGAGCGTTTGGAGTAATCCGGGTCCTTCTCTTTCCAGATCTTTCCTGAAATGACTGAACCCGGGAAAAACATCAAACAAGGCGACATCATCTCTCCAAAGCTTTTAATCGCACGTCTGAAAAGGTCACCAGAAACATTGACTGGGAAGGTGAGATTGTCGTCGACAACGAGCTAGTAACACACATCCAATTCGCAGACAACATTGTACCCATCACAGAAACCTCAGACTATACTGACAGAGTAAAACAAACGGAGAACAGCAGCAGGCCTCAAAATATACCGCATGTAAACGAAATTAACGCAGTCCGAAAACATAACACAAGGCCGAACACAGGAGAAAAATAATGAAATGTGGTGAAGGAGTAAACCTACACGGAACAAACAATAAATATTAGTCGAGACATGAAACGCTGAAGCAGTAATGATAGGGAGAAGATCACGAAGATTAAATATGTACGCGAAGCACAGCTGGACAAGACTCCATTTGCCAGTCTTTTCAATAACACCATCCTACCTTACGCGTTTATACGTGAGACATGGGCTACTACGAAGAAGGAAGAACAGCGATTGGTTGTGGCACAGAGGGCCGTGGAAAGACTCATGCCTGGAATAACATTACGAGAGCATATCTAAAACGATGTAATTGAAAAACGGAGTGGAATAAACGAAATACTAAAAGTACAAATTCCGCTGGGTCTGATATGTAGCAAGGATCACTGACAGCAAGTGGATCCATGCAAATATCGTGTAGTGACCCAGACATCGGAATTGACCACACGAAAGAACTCCAAAGTGATGACAAGTTAACATGGTAAAATATTCTGGCCCAAATGAAAGAGAAATGAGCAATTAAGGGAAATGTGGAAGGTAAGTGTGGAAGTGTGGGAGTGCATAGTGTATAAGAATACCTATGAGACATGTGGATAGGGCCGGCTGAAGGCACCAGCAAACCGAATAGTCTCTTGGGACGTCACGTGTTGGAGTGAGGGCAGCGTCGTGTGTTTGAGATCTTCGAAATAATAGGAGAAAATGAAAATAATAAATAAAATAAACACTTCCTATAACCCTTTAACTAGTTTCATTCAGCCCGAGAGCTGCGGCCATGATGGGACACCACCGTTAGCTTTGCTATACCGTCACTATTTGAAATCACCTCTGATATGTGGCATGAGAGAGTTAGATGTTGCTTCCCTCATCTGTGTTTCCTGCCGTGAGATAGGCTCATCTGGAAGTCTTGTCAGAAGAAGATCTGGTTCTGTCTTGAAGACACCTGTATCCATACCATGCTGATCTCTCAGGCTTTTGGGGGACGATATTGAAAAGCTATGGGCCCTTGAAACCCAAGTTGTCGCAATATTTGGTCCTGTATTTTGATGGCGATGTTAGGGTCTTTGGCATGTTAATTCTACATTAAAATTGTTTTTGAAAAAGTGATTCTAAAGGTACTGATTTACCGGTTGTACGGATGTAAGAAACTCTCAGGACGGTTCTAGCCTCTAAATTTAACATAAATAAATAAATTAAACATCTGAGTACAAAAATATCAACAAAAACTGAGGGAAACTATGTATGTATGTACATGCATAAGCGTGCACGTGTGCGTGTGTGTTGCACGTAGCGAAGAGAAGCTGAACATTTACGAGTATGACACAACATACCCGCACACTTATATACACACGTAATACTATCAACTACACA
Organism: Octopus bimaculoides; assembly: GCF_046866305.1. Taxonomy (NCBI): domain Eukaryota; kingdom Metazoa; phylum Mollusca; class Cephalopoda; order Octopoda; family Octopodidae; genus Octopus; species Octopus bimaculoides. Next base: position 6,274,642 of record NC_142944.1, read on the forward strand.
TGTATGGTACATGTATACAGATATACTTATATGCAAACAAAAAACAACGTATTTTTCAGATATTGGAATACGTATTTGTATTCGAATTTTGCTTTTAGAAACTCGTGTCTTATCCAATAAAACCGTCGAAGAAGGAAGACTGGTCATATGCATACATACATACATACATACATACATACACACACACACACACACACACACACACACACACACACACACACACACACACACATATACATATATATTTATATATACACATACATAGACGTGTGTGTGTTTGTGAGTGGGGCGTGTGGATGAGGAGAGAGATAAAGAGTGAAAGAGCTATATATGTGTGTGTGTATGTGTGTAAGAGTACACACACACACACACGCACGCACATATCGTATTTTTTGACACAATGCGTCCACAAGCGACGAAAGCCACAGTATCTCATGCATGACAAAGATGTATATACATATGATATTTAGATGAGTGACTACATTAATTTGATATTATTTCTCAGTTGTGTTAAAGAGTTTTAAAAAAACTGACGAAATAGCTCCAATTTTGAAAAATGTACTCAGGTGGATGGGAGGAAAGCACTCATTCTCCTTGCTTCCCTATTATGCCACTGATGATATCGTCTGCCACTGATGATATTGTCTGCCACTGATGATATCTAGTTATGCCATTGATAATATCGTCTGCGTTGTTCAAACGTTTCTGATATCGTCTGGGTTATTTAAAAATTTCCTGTTGAGCGGGATTAAGTTTCACTCGACGACGTTCAGTACAACTCAGACCACTAGTGTAGCTAGAGTGTGTGCTACCCAGTGCGGCCCTTCCGTTTTCCACTCCTGGACCCTACAAAAAAACACATATTGCTTACAGCGAACCCAAAAGTGCAGCCCACGGCGGACCACCCCTCACGACCTCCCCCGACTTACGCTAGTGCCTCAGACTTGCACTAACCGTTGTACTCGGTCCTTCTTCCCCGAATATCGATTTCTTGGAATCGTCTCCTTGCTCATATCTTTCCTGCAACAATTTTAAAAGGGACATTACTAGCGTAGTCATACATACATACATACATACATACATACATACATACATACATACATACATACATACATACATACATACATACATACATACATACATACATACATACGATGAAATATTGAGAAATCTGCAGTTACTCTATCCAAATTACAAGTTCAAGTTGTTATCTGTAACTTTTGGGGGCCCTGAGATATGTAACACACTACCTAAATACCAATCTTGAGAAATTAGGCTTCTCAAAACCAGAAAGGAGAAATCTAATTCGAAGACTATGGATCCCAATCCATCACTGGAACTGTAAAAATCTGTAAAACTTTCCCGAAGTTTATCATTTAAATATATATGAGCATGTCTAGATATGCAGCTATATGCATGAGAATACATACATGAAACATACAAATCTGCACATACATATATACATACATATATGCACACATGCACGCATGCATACATACATGCATACATACATACATACATACATATCCAATTCATCATTGAAACTAAAACTTCGCAAAAGTTTATTATTTAAATATATTTGAGTATGTCTAGATATGCAACTATATGCATGAGAATACATACATGCATACATACATACATACATACATGCATGCATACATACACACACATACATACATACATACATACACACACGCACATACATACATAATACATACATACACACATACGTACATACACACATACACACATACATACGTACATACAAACATACATACATACATACATACATACATACACACACACACATACATACATACATACATACATACATACAAACACATACATTCATACATTCATACAATCATACATACATACATACGTACATACACACATACATACATACATACATACATACATACATACATACACACACACCAAACATGAATGTATGTTTATATGTACATGTGTTTGTTTACGTGGGTTGTGCGCATGGGAATGAGAAAGATGTGATTATAACATTCATAAAATTCGCGTATACGTGCGTATGTGTGCGTGCGCGTCTGAGTGTGCGTATGTGTGTGTTTGTGTGTGTGTGTTTGACTGAGCGAGCGAGAGAGCGTTCGTGCGTGCGTACGTACGTGTGTGTGTGTGTGTGTGTGTGTGTGTGCGTGTGTGTGCTCCGTGGAAAAGTTCAGTTATTGTTGTGGTTTAAGCAACATGTAAAACAAAACGGCTGTTTGAAATTCTTCATGAATGAATCAGCCTTGTCAGTATGGCGAGAGAGAAATAAACTCGTATCGTTAGTTGATTCATTCTTTCCTTTCTCCCCCCACCACACACACTCTCTCTCTCTCTCTCTCTCTTTCCTTTTCCATCTCTTTTTTACTTCTCTTTCTCTCTTCTTTCTATCTTTCCTTTTTCCCTTCCACGTTATTTATTTATTTGGTTTCTTTCTTTCCATCTTTCCTTCTTTAGCTATTTACAATACATTAGACATCTTACATTCAAACACATAGTAAACTAATGACACAATTTGAAAGCCATGCTGGTACGTGATGCATCGCACACACACACACGCACACGCGCGCGCGCACACGCGCGCGCACACGCGCACACACGCACACAGATTCTGTCCAGACACATTTCCCGGTCAACGTTCGTTCACTCCGGATGTAGAGTGGGAACAAAATATTTTTGTCAGTGAAAACGGTTAATGTGCAGAGATTTGTTGTCAATACATGATGTCCATCACTAATCCAGCAATCACTTATCTGGTTCTCTCACTAATCCGGTACAAATTTCAGCTGAACTCGTTTTAACTTCAGATTTTCCGATTCTCCTCGGACCTGCCACAAACATTTGGTGGCGCTTAATATCTTCATAAACACATCGTCTGCTTTATTTATAAACACAGGCAAAGTGTTCCCCAATTTGTTTCCTCCGTTTGTTAATACAATCTGGCCCAAAACGGCAAGCTGGCAGAATCGTCAGCACGCTGGGAAAAATGCTTAACAGCATTTCATCCAGTTCTATATTTAAGAGACGAGAAATTATGTACATTATTGACATTCGACGGATATTTGTCCTCATCTTGTTTGTTGTTAACACAACGTTTCGGCTGATATACCCTCCAGTCTTGGGGAAATTTCGAACCTGGGTTCTCATTCCTAAGGTTTTTTTTTCGATGTTGTTGTTGTTGTTGTTGCTGTAGTTGCTGTTGTTTCAGGTCAATGCCTGGAATCGAACTCGGAATCTTGGGGTTTGTAGCCTGCACTGTTAACCACTACGCCATATACCCATGGAGTGAATTTATAACAATGGAGTGAATTTATAACAATGGAGTGAATTTTAGGGCTTATAAATCTAATATTTTCTCATCCTTTCTTAATACCGTTCATCATCATCTGAAAAGACGAGGACAAATAGCTGTCAAATGTAAATAATGTAAATAATGAGCAATTCACCCATACTCTTACTCTTTTACTCTTTTACTTGTTTCAGTCATTTGACTGCGGCCATGCTGGAGCACCGCCTTTTAGTCGAGCAAATCAACCCCAGGACTTATTCTTTGGAAGCCTAGTACTTATTCTATCGATCTCTTTTGCCGAACCGCTAAGTTACACGGACATAAACACACCAGCATCGGTTGTCAAGCGATGTTGGGAGACAAACACAGACACACAAACACATACACACACATACATATATATATATATATGTACATATATACGACAGGCTTCTTTCAGTTTCCGTCGACCAAATCCACTCACAAGACTTTGGTCGGCCCGAGGCTATAGTAGAAGACACCTGCCTAAGATGCCACTCAGTGGGACTGAACCCGGAACCATGTGGTTGGTAAGCATACTTACCACACAGCCACTCCTGCGCCATATTTATGTTATGAGTTCAAATTCCACCATGGTTGACTTTACCTTTCATCCTTTTGGGGTCAATAGAATAAGTACCAGTGAAGTGCTGGGATTGATGTGATCAACTTACTCCTGCCCTGAAATGGCTGGCCTTGTGCCTAAAAGTTGAAGCCATTCTTAGAATCTGGTACTTTTTCTTCTTTCTTGCCTTTAACCCTCCAACGCGGAGTATAGGCCACTTATAATTGAATTCCATGTCACATAATTTCTCGCTTCTGTACTTATACTCTGCCATGAATGTCCCCCTTTCTCTAGTTCCTTTTGTGTTGATCTACGCCACGAGTTCTTAGGCCTACCCCTCTTTCTATATCCATCTGGATTCCACTGTAAAGCACTTTTCGCTACATTTGGTGTGTCCTTTCTAATTGTGCTACCAATCCACTTTAACTTTTTCTTAAATATTTGCTCCCTAATCGAAACTTGATTCGTTCTTTGCCATAGCTCCATATTGCTTATGTGTTCGGGCCATCTGATCTTAAGTATACTACGCAAGCACCTGTTGATGAATAATTGTATTTTTAGCACCAAGTAATAAATATGAGTCCAATTAGCCATTTAGCATTCAGATTATGTTGTTAACTGTAACACATTGTTTTGAATTAAGCATAATATTACCTCATAGCTTTGAGATTTCAATGATGTAACAGTTTAGTTTTAGAATAACATTGTAGTATGAGAGGTAAGATCTGGCCACTTAGATCATAAATCGGGCAGAATATTTGAGTTGGATATGGACCAGTTTAAATGCTAAAGGCTTAAAAATAAGTTTAAACTTTTGAAAAAAACTTGACAATGATGTGTCTGTAAAATGTCTTTGAGTTACACTGTTGGTTCGCCCACAGTTTATGACATTAAGAAAAGAAAGAAGAAATATTACTCAATTTTTTTGTTGCTAAAAGTAATTTGAACCCACCACCAAAAAAAAAACAAAACAAAAAAAAAGCAACAAGACAAAAACAAATATCGGTAAAAGGCAAGCAATTAAATATACAAAAGATTCTGAATTTGATCAAGTTCTGCCGAAGATAATTGAAAGTATTGAGTTATGTGGAGACTGGATGAAAGTAAGTAATAGTAAAATGCTTGTTGTACGAGTTAAGAAAGTACAATTCACCTGCCTCGCAGGTTTCCCTCATAAAATCAGCCCTTTCCAGTTGGGTTATATCCGTAAGTGCCCTACCTACCCAACCACTGGCCAGAACCTAACAGCAAGTTACTTCTATTCACACACTCGTCCCATATAACAGCGCTAAGGTGAAAGAAGTCCACGCTAGTTCTGCTTCCACTCATGACCTCCCTTGCTCCTTTCCTTCCAATAAGGCCCTTCAGCAGTTCAAGTAGCAACACTGACCCTATACTCCCAGTTAACCTCATCTCCACAATAATGTCTTGATTCCCAGGACTCATAAGGCCAGTTACTCGGTTTCCATGGCATATGAGATCCCACCATTTTCCCAGTATGGGACGCGAAATTTTTTTTTCCACGAGATTTCTGGACCCCAGTTATGAACTCATTTACATACAGCCAATCAAAGCTCAACTATCAAACTAATTCATGAGCGAATAACAAGTGATGGGCAATAAGATAAGGTCATTTGTGTAAGGAATGACCATGCTTCTTTTCCATTTTAATAATGCTTCTTGGTTTTCTTTCAACCATGGCTGCCTCTGCATACTTGTGTTGTTTACTTTGTAAAACAGTAAGGGGAGAGGGTTGCTAGCACATCACCCTCTACCCACATTTTTCCCCACCCACATCTTTACCATATGGGGCCCTAACAAAATCCGATAATAGGTATAGCTACAAATCTATCTAATTACTTATCTCCTTCTAAAATCAGCCATAACTTAACGATCCGTTGACTTACAACACCATTCTTCATCTTTCAGTTTATTTGGTGGAGTATGTTTGTTAACATGACAACAAGGTTAAAGTGAGCTCTGAATGGCTGTATGCAAATGAGTTCATTGCTGGTGTCCGGAACTCATGTGGGGAAAAAAATTTCACGTATGGGACGCCTGTCTGTCATACTAGTGAACATAAAAATGAAAAGAATTTCATCAAAAATTAGGGTTAGAATATGAGTGCAATAATAGTAAGGGTTGATTACTGCATTTCGGTGAGCAACATGGCCCAATGTTTCGTGAATTGTGAAAAATGTTCAGCTGGCAGGAAAGCAGTTGTTAAATTTATCAACGAGTTCACCAGGTTTCTGTTTCAATTTAAGATCTACAATGTATACCATTTCATATTCAATATGAGAATAATTCCATTTAAAATGAGAATAAAAATAGAGTATATTTGCTTTAATTATTTATGAATCACTAATAAACTTAGTGAATAAATTGACAACGAATGGAACGATATAACACAAAAATCTGATTATTTTTAGTAATACATAATTAAAACAAAAATACGATATTATTTATTCTTGTTTTTAATTTCTCATTTTGGATGGAATTATTCTTGTTTTGGATAGAAGTTTTCTCGTTTTGGATGGAATTATTCTTATATTGAATGTGAAATGGTATATGAGGGGTGTTTATTAAAGATTTTCCCTGACCCACTTCCCAAAGACTGGGATAAATGAAACTTGGCATAATTATTAGTCCTTCTTTACATAACCACCACCAATGGTGACACACCTCTCTCATTGCTTTGTGCAGCTGTGAAGACCTCATCTGTAGAAGTCAGTAGGTTGCATCTGGAGCCAAGACTCTACCTCGGAAATAAGTTCGCCATCATCCAAAAAGTGCTTCCCCTTCAAAAAAAGACTTCATGGTTGGAAAGAGGTGGAAGTCAGATGGCGCGAGGTCAGGAGAGTAAGGGGGATGAGGAAGGATTTCATAGCTGCAGGAGTGTGCTTTCATCTGGGCAATATGCACATTGTGAACTGGGGCATTATCTCGGACGAGGCAGACTCCTTTGGTTAGCATGCCACACCTCTCTGCTTTGATGGCATCCTGCAATTTCTGCAGCTGAGAAGCATAATATGCCCCATTAATTGTGGTGCCCTTTACCAGAAAATCCATCATCACTACTCCGCACTGGTCCCAAAAGACTGTGAGCATTACCTTGCCTACTGAGGGTTGGACAGGAGCCTTCTTTGGAGGTAGTGAGTTATCATGCTTCCATTGCTTCGACTGGACTTTAGTCTCAAGATCATAGTGATGGACCCATGTTTCATCTTGTGTGATAATTCTGCCGAAAAAGTCCTCATTTTCTTGGCACATTGTCAAAAGAGGAATTGACTCGTTCCTGCTTCTGAAAAGGTGTGAGCATCCAGGGAATCTATCATGAAGACAACTTCCCCTTTTGCTAATGGTCGTGAATGATTTTTTCCACAAACCCTACACTTATCTTCATTTCTTGGGCTAGTTGCAGAATAGTTATGCGGTGATCCTCTAAAATAGCAGCTTCCACTTTATGGATGGTGTCATCATCAATGTTGGAATGTGGTCATCCAGAAATAAGAGCAGTTTCTACTGATGTCCGACCACATTTGAACTGTCGATGCTAGTGCTTGACTCCATCGTATGATGGTGCATTATCACCATAAACTTCTTTCGTCTTATTAAAAGTCTCTTTTGGTGTACAACCTTTCAAGTATAAGAATCTGATCACTGATCTGCATTCAACTGCCTCCATTATAACACCTTAGTCCACTTCAGCAGCCATAAAAGACAAACAAATACTAGTGGGAAGCTACAATTTACAATGTGACATGTAAAGACATGTATGATTATACCTGTACAAGTTCTGTTTCCTGCAATAACAAGAAGTGGATCATGGGAAATCTTTAATGAACACCCTTTGTAGATGAGGCAGCATTGCTTTGAGGATGCAGAATTACCAACAGTCTATAAAATAAAGAATCAAAAGACCACATCAATATGCTGAGCTGCTCCAATCCCTCATTGCTGTTGGTCATTGGTAAAAGTTCACTTCTTTATGTTTTTAAAAGTATGATAAAATTACTTGTGAGTTATTGTGCCAAGAAAAAACGGTTGGATAACAACTAAGACGACATTGCATTATTTTGAAAATTATTTTCTTATTTAAGCAAGACTATGTTAGCCTCAACTGCTACTGTAAAATAATGTTCATTTTAGAAATCATTCCATACACCCAGAAGATTTTGGCATTTGCCCCAGGACAATGGCACACAATGTTTCTTTAATTCTAAATATCATACTTATTTCATGAGGCACCTACCAAATCCTGTTATCCATGGACCCCTTTGATTACTGTTCTATTCTGGTAAACCCCCAAAGCCATCCATTGTTTAAAATTGGTTTTATAGAAACTTCTTCCAAAATTCCTATTTTGTTTTTCACACATTAACTTGTCATCATCATCATCATCATCATTTAACGTCTACGATCCATGCTAGCATGGGTTGGACGATTTGACTGAGGACTGGTGAACCAGATGGCTACACCAGGCTCCAATCTGATTTGGCAGAGTTTCTACAGCTGGATGCCCTTCCTAACGCCAACCACTCCAAGAGTGTAGTGGGTGCTTTTATGTGTCACCCACACGAAGGCCAGTCAGGTAGTATTGGCAGGTTGAATTATGTAAAATGTTGGAAAAAGAAACCTAGCTATTTCTTGCAATAAACACCAATACATATATCTAAAGCAGAGGTTCTCAACCCCTTTTTTATCTATGGACCCCTTTGATTATTATTCTATTCTATTCATAACCATTCAATGCACTTAAAACTAGTTTTATAGAAACTTCTTCCAAAATTCCTATTTTGTTTTTCACACATTAACTTTTGTAGGTTGAATTATGTAAAATGTTAGAGAAAGAAATTTAGCTGTTTCTTGCTATAAATACATCCAAAGTAATGTTATTTCATGGACCCTGCTTACTATTTTGCTTGTGTGGACCCCTAAGAGTCATATAGACCTTGGTTGAGAACCACTGTTCTTATAGCAAGACCGGGCAATAAATACTGCCCATCTACAGGCTGTGGAATAAACTAATGAAGCAGTTCGGCTTGTAAGATATGTTAAAAGAAAAGAAAGAAAATAAGAAAGAAAAAATTAGCAAAAAAAAAACAAAAAACAAAAAACAAAACAAAACATATAACAGAGAAGTCATCACTTAAAAATTTAGCAGTTTCAACATCTGCTCATCCAGATGTGTTGCTTTCATCATCGTCAGTTCCTGATATTTTAGTCACCATCCAAAACTAAGAAAGTAGGAATCACAACAGCGCTTCACCACCAAGAAGATGTCAATCCTGACAGCCATTGTGCTTAGTTGCACGTTCCAGCTCTCCATTTTGGAAGAGGCAACCATGAACATTTTTGTGTAAAAGTCATTAAAATTTCACATAATTTTCATTGAATATTTATCATTTCTTTATTTACCAACATATATTTATTTACAGGTAATATTTTAAAAGGTAGATGAGAGGTGGGTTAGCTGATGAGTTAAGTTGTATTCTAACTCAATCACTCTGTAATTTGGTGAAGTCACTTATCTGGTACCCTTCAGGTCTCACTAACGCAAGATTCATATGATCAACCTGTGACCTGTATTTGGAAAAAGAACTGACATAAATCTAAAAAAAAAAAACCAATGGCATTTTTATTAATCTCTTTGGTTTGTTATTTATTCCAATTGTTTTACAATGCTTCAATTTTCAGTTCTAAGACAATTCGATGTGTGTGTTTATGTATGCACACATTAGTGTACATGTGCATACATTACCACTTGCTTAGTTCCAGTTAACCTAATCAAAAGAGCTATGGTTAAAGGCGTTTTAGCTGTGGCCATTCACTTTAAGATCTGGACTGACTTGGAGCTAACTGACCAGGCAAGATTAAAACATCACTGCCATTTGCAAATGTGGAAATAGGGGCATCAACATGGTCTTTGCTCTGCTAGAAATTGTAGTCAAATATCCCTCAAACCAGACACCCACCACTGACTTACAAAACAGAACATGGTCAGATAATGTGATCATGGGTTACGTGCAATGCAGAAAAAACAGATAGGATGGTTACATTTGGAATGCCGTTGATCATACTTTTTGATCAGCGATGTGACATAGGATTAAACAACAATACTTGAAGTATTTAACACGAGCGCATGATTTGCTAAAGAAAACAACTAAATCTCTCTCACTCTCTCTTTCTCTCTTTCTTTCTTACTTTCTCTCTCTGACCAAACTCTACAGTCACAAAAAAAGATAAAAATGGATGCATTGGACAATGTAGTCTAAGATACATTATCCCCCCCTCAAAAAAAATGGATGGATAGTCATGACTGGAATGCCTTTGATTATACAGTCTGCTTGGTGAGGCTGAATTGGAACAGAAACGACTTTTGTTTACAACTTATTCGCCAGTTGCTAATGTAATTAATTGTAAGTGCTGCAGTTGGTGACATAATTATCAATACTTATATCACCACCACAATAATCAACATTACTCCCACACATGCTCCACAACAACAATCATTTCACCATTATGTCTGCTGGTGCTTCCCAAAAATGTTAATCGAAAAGTTGATTTCGTTTACTGTTAATCCGTTAGCCAAAAAGTTAACTTCGATAACTGTTAATCAACTATTTCCTAAAGTAACAGAAGTTATCAATTAACTGTTAATGTTAATTTTTATTATAAAAAAAAAGAAATTTTTGCTCTAAAAACACCTAGATACATTTTTAAAAAGTACCAAAACTAGAAAATCCGTTAACTTCCATTGAATTGAAGTTGACTTGTGTTAACGGAAGTTAATTAGTCTGATAATGATTTCCACAGTTAGCTTAAAAGTTAAATCGTTAACGAAAATGTCAACTGCGTTAATTAACAATTAATGGATTAACGGTTTGGTGCCCAGGTTTAGTGCTTCCATAATAATAATAATAATAATAATAACTGCTCTGATGCAGTACTATCATGTACATTGTTTTGTCTTGGTATAAAAAGATGGGCTGCAGCAAATATTCTGCTCAATACCACAGATTTGCTTGTCAGTTGTTTGACCTTAACCAGTTGAGCATGTCCCTTGGTGGCTGACGATATGTGCATCTCTGATCATGAGCAGAAGTAGTGGGGGAGCATCATAGTCATGTGTTGAGAGGAATTCTTTGGGGTTCGAATAATTCACCTTTGGGAACATGGGTGTTTTGCTCAACATCCTTAAACAAACCTTATTCAGGGACCTTTTGAGTGGGATGGGCTACTCGACCCGAAGAAAATTCTAACTGGGCCCCACCTGCAAGGTCATGCGCTGTTTATCTTGATATGAGTTCACCATGTCGCGTACATATGGTTGTGATGCATGTGCCTGGTGTACCCTTATCAGACGGGTAGTCATGACGGGTATATTGGGCTTCGTATATTTGTACTCCAGTGTCACTTTGATGGCATGCACTGCTCTCTCACTCAATAATAATAATATTAATAATAATAATAATAATAATAATAATAATAATAATAATAATTTATTCTTTTATTAGCCACAAAGGCTCACATACAATAACATTATAGGACATGTAACAACATAAAAGACAAAAACAGGACGATACAATGGGTTTTACAGGGTGTAAACAATATAAATAACAATTAAAATTGAACAAAATAAAAGTCCCAATAGGGGAGGTGCTTGAAGGTCCTCGTGAAAAAACCCACAAAAGCTATGGTGCCTGAACAACAGGGCAAGAGCCTTCTCCTTTAATTTGTTCACAGGTGCATGCTCAGAACTGGTCCTTTTCACACTGGCCATTCTTCCAACATTCACCCACCTTTCAACAAACTTCCTACAAGGCAACACTTCCCTCTCCACCCTCAACTTCCTTTTCAAGGGAAACTTGAAAAAGTTGATGAGGGCTTGGCCAAACAGGAACGTGTCTGTCTTTAGCCCTTTCAAATGGGTCTGCAATACTACCTCTTTCGCTACAAATAAAGATTGCCTGCCCCTCTTCATTATGGATTCAGCTGATAGCCGGATCCATCCTACATATGACAGCAGGTGTTTGACATAAACCCACAGGTCAGCAATACTTGGGCACCAGATTAGGGCATAGTGAACGATAATAACAATAATAATATCCACCACAACCAACCATCAGGATTGCAACTTGCACAAGTAAGTAGCACTCCGGTACAGTCCAGTTTACTCTACTCCACCCAAGTACAACTAATACAAATAGAATGATAAATCTGTAACTTGGGCACAAGACAATACATTTTTTGAAGGATATTGAAATGACTTTTGTACACAACTAGTTATCTAATAGACTTATCTAGTAGTAGTAGTAGTAGTAGTAGTAGTATCTATCTATTTTAATGGCTTTGGAAGAACGTGTAAGCAATCCTTGTGTGCCACCAAATGAAGTTCATCATCATCATCATCATCGTTTAACGTCCGCTTTCCATGCTGGCATGGGTTGGACGATTTGACTGAGGACTGGTGAAACCAGATGGCTACACCAGGCTCCAATCTGATTTGACAGAGTTTCTACAGCTGGATGCCCTTCCTAAATGCCAACCACTCCGAGAGTGTAGTGGGTGCTTTTACGTGCCACTGGCACGAGGGCCAGTCACACGGTACTGGCAATGGCCCTTGTTAGTTATTGTTTTTCACCTGTTTGAAAAACAGGCCAGCAATGAGACCAATACTTCTTCACCAGTGCACTGGTTCCAAGGTATGTCAGAAAAGTAACAGGACTTAGAGTGCAGTATGAGCTATGAGTGGGGTATACATTTGCAGGTTGCATAACCAAGTGATGTAAGATCTGGGTAGTATATAACTGTGATCTCAGCTCTCTGAAGCCATTGTATGTTTTTTCATGTGCTTTTGTTAACTGCTCCTCAATTTTAGGCTGTCAAACGATGTGCTCAGAGCAACACACCAACCTGAAGTTTCTGGTCTGGCTTAGGAAAACTTCACCAAAAGCATTTGGACCACTGTAGCATGTATATGGAGGTGAGACAATGTCACACTCATGGGTTTTCGAGTAGCACTAGAAGTTTAAAGAGGCGTGCAAGGATGTGGAAGATGACTACAGGAGCTGAATGCCTTCAACAAGCAGGATTGAGGCCAACGTTGAATGTATGAAGCAGATGATGCATAACGATTGTCAACTGATTGTTCAGCTGATTGCAAGTGAGTTGGGCATGAACTGCAACAACAACTGGAAGATTATCACCGAAGGCTATAATCAGATGACGTTTGCCTAAGATACTATGCAATCAGACAGAACCTGGAACGATGTGGTTGAAAAGCAAACTTCTTCCCACTTTTACTACTTACTTTTACCAAACCAACATCGCCTTACTGGTACTTGTGCCGGTGACACATTAGAAAAAACAAACTCCTTATTTTCTTTGTGTTGTTTAACCAGGTTGAATTATCATATCACTTTGGCCATTGGAACTCTATCTTTCTAGTGGTATCTTATGTATTGTAAATGTTTTCTATAGCTAGAAGAGAAAGTCAATACAAAAAGAGATATACTGTAATTCAAATACATCAAAAGACATAACCAAATCCAGTCACGAAGCCTGTTTCTTTAATTGCTTATTTTGAAGAGGGGAAGTGACACCTATGCCTCTTTCTTAGAATTCTATGACTGTTGGGAAAAGAAGGAACTCGGACCTGAAGACCAAGTCTAAATGCTTGCAATAGAATAGACTCTGCTAAAGGAACCAAATGGCATTTTAATCCCAAATTCCATTGTTTTTCTCAACATTGTTCTACATGCCAAAGAGGGATGTCTTGATCTGTTAAAAATACCAACTAGGTCTTCTTTTGTATTGCGTCCTTCTAGTTAAAAAAAAAAATGGACATGTTAGATAATATCTCCAAAAAGGATAGAATGGTTACAGTTGGCCTTGGAACTAAACAGAAAACTTTACAAAGTAAACATATAAATAACAGCATAACTAGAGATTGAAATCCCTCCGGTAATGGCCTTCTTTCCTCATACCTTCCTGAAAATGCATATTTTTAAATGACATTTTGCAGAAATAAGTTCTCAAGAGTGTAGATTACAACCATGTGGAAAACAATTGAAATAAATATTTGGAGGAGAGATTAGACCGTTCACCTTCCCCAGCCCTTGACTTTGTCGTACATTTTTCACTTTTTTTATACTCTTATACATTAGAAATGTCAGTATTAATAATCTACATTCTCAAAAATATATTTATTTCTGCAAAATTTCGTTTGCAAATACAAAGTTTTAAATAAATATAGGAAGAAACAAAAAGAAGGAAGAAAGCGTTATGATTCAAAATTCCTGAAAATGAAAATTGGTATACCTACATAATCGACCTCTTTATTTGGTTTTGTTATAACTTTCAGAAAAGTAGATGATTTTTAATTAAATTTTCTACAAGAACCTTTCAGATGGTGTAGATCATGGAGATACCAAACCTGAATATTGAGAAATAAAATAAAAATGGTGGACACGTACACATACATACTGACAGACATCATAATTTTCCAAAACCTCAACTTTCATTTTGTATGTATGTATGTATGTATGTATGTATGTATGTATGTATGTGTGTATGTATGTATGTATGTATGTATGTATGTATGTATGTATGTATGCAGGTATGTATGTATGTATGTATGTATGCAGGTATGTGTGTATGTATGTGTGTGCGTATGTATGTATGTATGTATGTATGTGGAGGCACAATGGCCCAGTGGTTAGGGCAGCGGACTCGCGGTCACAGGATCGCGGTTTCGATTCACAGACCGGGCGCTGTGAATGTTTATTGAGTGAAAACACCTAAAGCTCCACGAGGCTCCGGCAGGGGATGGTGGCGAACCCTGCTGTACTCTTCCACCACAACTTTCTCTCACTCTTACTTCCTGTTTCTGTTGTACCTGTAATTCAAAGGGTCAGCCTTGTCACACTGTGTCACGCTGGATCTCCCTGAGAACTACGTTAAGGGTACACGTGTCTGTGGAGTGCTCAGCCACTTGCATGTTAATTTCACGAGTAGGCTGTTCCGTTGATCCGATCAACTGGAACCCTCGACATCGTAAGCAACAGAGTGCCAACACACACACATGTATGTATGTATGTATGTATGTATGTATGTATGTACATGTGTATGCATGTATGTGAAGTGGTTGGCACTTGGAAAGGCATCTGGCTGTAAAAACCATGCCAAAATTGATCTCACCTGTGCTGGTGCCAAGTAAAAAGCACTCTGCAGGGTGGTTGGTGTTAGGAAGAGTATCCAACCATGACAACCATGCCAAAACAGACACAGAAGTCTGGGGTAATCTTCTTGTGTCAAACTGTCCAACCCATGCTGGCATGGAAGACGGATGTTAAATGATGATAATGATTATATCATCATCATTATCATCATCATCATCATTATCATCATTATCATCATCAGCATATGTATATATATTCTTTTACTCTTTTATTTGTTTTATTCTTTTATTTTCAGTCATTTGACTCTGGCCATGCTGGAGCACAGCTTTTAGTCAAAGAAATCAACCCCAGGACTTATTCTTTGTAAGCTTAGTACTCATTCTATCAGTCTTTTTTTGCCAAACTGCTAAGTTACAGTGATGTAAACACACCAGCATTGGCTATCACGCAATGGTGGGGGCCAGACACAGTCACACACACACACACACACACACACACACACACACATATGATGGGCTTCTTTCAGTTTCTTACTTCTTTATTGCCCACAAGGGGCTAAACATAGAAGGGACAAACAAGGACAGACAAAGGCATTAAGTCGATTACATCGACCCCAGTGCGTAACTGGTATTTAATTTATCAACCCCGAAAGTATGAAAGGCAAAGTCGACCTTGGCGGAATTTGAACTCAGAACGTAACTGCAGACAAAATACCTACAAGCATTTCGCCCGGCATGCTAACCACTCTGCCAGCTTGCTGGCTTCTTTCAGTTTCTGTCTTCCACTCACAAGTATTTGGTTGGCCTGAGGCTAATGTAAATGACACTTTCTCAAGGTTCCACACAGTGGGGCTGAACCTGGAACCATGTGGTTGGGAAGCAAGCTTCTTACCACACAACCACGCCTGCATATGTATATACATACGCACACACACACACACACACACACATATAATAATATTATATATATATATATATATATATATATATGCATATATGGATACAGAACGTCACCATCAGTAAACTACATGAAATATGAAAACAAATGAGTCAAATGTACAAACAACAAGAGAAAAAAATGGAAGACAGGACAAGTAACACAAAGAAAGACCCTTCATCAGTTGTCAATTGTCTATCTACTCCTCATTTCGAGCATTATATATATATGTATATATATATTGCCGGTGGCATATGTAAAGACATTCGAGCGAGATCGTTGCCAGTGCTGCTGGACTGGCTCCTGTGCAGGTGGCACGTGAAAAACACCATTTTGAGCATGGCCGTTGCCAGTACCGCCTGACTGGCCTTCATGCCGGTGGCACGTAAAAGCACCCACTATACTCTCTGAGTGGTTGGCGTTAGGAAGGGCATCCAGCTGTAGAAACTCTGCCAGATAAGATTGGAGCCTGGTGTAGCCATCTGGTTTCACCAGTCCTCAGTCAAATCATCCAACCCATGCTAGCACGGAAAGCGGACGTTAAACGATGATGATGATGATGATAATGATGATGATGATATATATATATATATATATATATATATATATACTTTCTTCTTATCAAGACTCTCAGGCAGATTTTGGTGTTCTTTATCATAACGGATGATTACATCAGGGTCACCACTTGTTACGATAAGGATCACTGGGTTCTGATTGAGATTTTTGATAAAGAAAAATATTTGTTCTGTGGGACACTTGTCTGCAGGGTGGGACTGAACCTGAAATCTTCTGGTAGCAAAGTAAGCTTCTTAACTACTTTAAATACATGTGTGTATACATATATGTGTGTATGTGTGTGTGTGTGTATGTGTGAGTGTGTGTGTGTGTGAGGAGGCACTGAAAAGTTCCTGGCTTTGGATAAAAGAAAATACAGGAGGATCACCCTGCCACATATATTATGACTTCCATACCTTGGGGATATGCCCTGACACTTGCCACCCTTTATCTCTCTCTTCCCTACTCTACCATCCCATCTATGCTTTGACCCCCACCCTGTTCTTTGTGAGTATACCCTGGCACTTTGCCACCATCTCTCTTGCTGCTCTTTCTTGCACTCTTGCTGTCTCCCTCCCTCCCTCTCTCTCTCTCTCTCTCTCTCTCTCTCCTCCCCTTGCTCTTCCCTCTGTCTTGGTAACTATGTATTTCCTCTAAAGCAGCACACTTATTTCTGTTCTCTTTCTTGTTAACTCTCTCCCACCCCTCTCTCTCTCTGTGTCCCTCTCTCTATCTCTGGCTGGGTAACTATGTACCTCCTCTATAGCAACACACTTGTTGTTTCTCTGTCACACTCTAATCTTTCATCATCTGGCACAGGATCCCCTCTTCCAATGCCCCTTCCCCTCTCAAAGGATCTTTGTCTTGCAAGTTAATTGGTGACCTTGCCAGTGTTAGTGCCACATAAAAAGCATTCAGTCCACATTGTGAAGTGGTTGGCATTTGGAAGGGCATCCAGCTGTAAAAACCTTGCCAAAACCAACCTCACCTGTGCTGGTGCCACATAAAAAGCATTCTGTCCACTCTGCAGGGTGGTTGGTGTTAGGAAGGGCATCCAGCAGTAAAAACTGTGCCAAAACAGACACAGAAGTCTGGTGCAGTCTTCTGCCTGGCTGGCACAAATCAAACCATCCCACCCATGCCAGCATGGAAGGTGGATGTTAAATGATTTCAGTCACACACCCCCGTTTTCTTTTTTTTTTCCCCTCATTAAATTACAATATAATCATAATCCAGACCATTTGAAAGTTATTTGTAAAAAGTTTCATTAAAAATTACCCAATTTTCTGCAAGTTATAAGGAAACAAAGCCATTTCGTGTGAATTTTCCAACACTCCTCTCCCCTCCCCTTGGAAAATTTTTTTCACAACAGCTTCCAACATGATCGTAATTTACAGTCACAAAAGTTATTTTCAATATTGATGGTTCATATATTTATAAGCTTATAGATTTACAGTTCAAGGATGGTTATATACACAGGTACACAAGTACACAAGTATCTACAAAAACACACATGTGCATAAGACATGCATGAATATACATGGAAATGTTATATGGGGTTGTTCATGAACTGTAGGTTATTACAGAAGCAGCCATGGCTAGGGAGAAGCTAGGGAGTTCATTTTACGACACGGTTTGGGGCTCAGCACCTTGGTCAAATGTTTTTTATAAAACCAGGCCAACCAATGAGTGAATTTCATGGATGAAAGCTTATAGTAGGTGTGTGTGTATGTGTATGTGTGTGCATGTGTGTGTGTGTGTGTGTGTGTGTGTGTGTGTGTGTGTGTGTGTGTGTGTGTGTGTGTGTGTGTGTGTGTGCAATCCAGGACACCTCTTCCGATAGTCACCACAACCCTCCATGGCTTCACCCAGCACTTTAGGATTTGGTAAATATGGTAAATATTCATGCATGTGATTGTAGTGAGAATATTCAGCAATCATCCAAATGTTGCGATTCGCTGGAATGTTGCCCACATGATCAGCAAATCTGACCAAACGCAACTTTGCCTACATGACCAACAGGATCTGGCCAATCACGACTTCGTGGGAAACGGGCTCCAGCGACAGATATCAACTTTTGGCATGCTCCTTGCTGAGCCTCTCAATCATGAGACCCAGAGAGCTTTGGGATGTACCAGAGATGACTAGCAAACAACATGGTAAGCAGACACCAGCAGCAGCTGAATTGAGCTAACATCATGATGACGAACTACAGAGAGCAGCACAGAGCTGACATAAAAAGCTACCCACTGCAACACAATAACTAGCTGTAGCTTTTCTCATACAATTTCAGTCACAATAACACCTGAACCCTCTCAACATGTGTCGTGATACTATTTCAGTTACACCAGGCACAATGACATTCAAACAATCTCAGCCAGAAATAAAGTTTGTTTGTTAAAACCTGAACTGATTTCATCATTCTTTTCTTGCCGATGCAAGAAATAACAGTTAGCTCCCAACAGCAGCAGTCATATACAGCTACTAGCAGTTAGCTAGTCACCTTTAATACAAGTGCTCACCACATCTAACAGCCACACATACTTATATATATTGATAGATAGATAGATAGATAGATAGATAGATAGATAGATAGATAGATATGTTTCTTTATTAGCCACACAGGGCTCAACACAGAGGGGACAAAAGACAAATGTAGAGTGTTTCTTTTCGAGGGGGGCGAAAACAAAGCAGAAAAGAAAACAAAAGTGGGGACAACGATGAAAAAAAATACATCGCAAAACGTTTGGGGTATTTACAAAAAATACGAAATAATACAGAAAATTCCCAATAAATGGGGAGGTTATCCGTGGAAAGAAAAACCTACGAAAAGACCACGGTAACCTCGGTCCTTAGTGTCACAGTTTGTTAAATAAAATTCCTTTTATTTATGCAAGAAACGTAAGTAACTCTCTGTTTACAAAATTTTAAAACGTTTTATAGAATCATGGTCAAGGTGGCTTCGTCATTTATACGTGCCATTCTTGCTACATGTATCCATCTTTTTTCGAAACATTTGCTAGACAACACTTGCCTCTCTACTCTCACCTTCCTTTTCAAGTGATACTTGAAAAAGTTGATGAGAGATTGACCAGAGAGGAAAGTTTTTGTCTCTAATCCTTTCAGACGCGTCCACCAGATGCATTCTTTCGCCATAGCCACAAGTACGATAAATACAGCTCTTCCTTCCCGTTTAAAGGAAGGAGGCGTGACGATATTGACGATAGACTCGGTTGATAAACCGACTCGTCCCACACGTGACAGCAGTCGTTCGACATAAGCCCACAGCTCCGAAATGGTTGGACACTGCACGAGTGCGTGCAGAACGGTTTCGTCGCTCTGACCGCATCTCGGGCAGGTCGGCCCCGCATTTCGCGAGCTGTGTCTATAGAGCTTATCCCGAACGGGTAGCGCTTCTCGGTAGCACTGCCAGGCCAGGGATCTCTGGAAGTTGTCCATAGGTCCCGGCCCGAAAGTCGTCCTGAACAGGCGGGTCAGGTATTCCTCGTCGACGCCCAGGTTCGGCCCGAGATCGTCGTCGTACCTGCCCTCCTCTAATCCCCTATAGAATGACTTCGTTGTGATGCAGCCGCTCAAGGTCGACCCGGGACGGCAAAGTTGTTGCAGAGCAACGCGACACTCACGGTGCCATTCGCCATTCCTCGGCCTCTTTTTGATCCACGACTGCAGCTCGGTCATAGAGACGAGCTGCGGGAAAGCGCGTCGCACAAACGGCGACCACACCTGCTCACCGTCGTCTACGTAGAGCCGGAGATGTCGCAGTCTCAGCGCATGTCTGCGCATCATCAACCACGGCATGCCCAGCCCTCCTTTCAGCGGGTGTTGGCAACAAACGGATCGCCTCACCATCGGAACGCTTCCTTTCCACAAAATGCGGAAGATGATGCGCTCCATTTCGGTGATGGCGCGATCGGGACAAAGCACGACGGTCAGGCGGTATTCGATGACGGACGCGATGTACGCGTTCGCCACCTCCGCCCGACCTTTTAGGGACAGCTTCCTCTCGGACCATTGCCGGCAGAGAGTGGCCACCCTACTCGTTATCTCGTCCCAGTTCTTCTCCGTTTACAGGTCCGGACCGAACCAGACTCCGAGCAACTTGACCGGACCGTCCGTCCAGCGTCCCACTACTGAGGCGCTGCCGGACGGTATGGGCTTGCTTCTCCAGGTGCCGAGCAGCAAACCCACCGACTTATCCCGGTTGATTTTCGCTCCCGTCACCGCTTCGTAGTCTTTCAGCGTCTCGCCGACAAGCTCGTGGCTAGACGCTATGACGGTGACGTCGTCCGCGTATGCCGACACGCTCGTCCCGCACCCCAGTTCTCGCGGGATGCCCCTCAGCGTCGCCAGCTTCCGCAGTAGTGGCTCGAGAGTCAATACGTACAGGAGCGGCGACAGGGGGCATCCCTGACGAACCGAACGTGCAATGTTGAAGGATCCCGATAGACGTCCATTGACGCGAACAACCGAACGGATGCCTGTGTACAAGGCAGCCATCCAACCGCGGAAAACGGGACCGAAGCCGGCCGCTTCGACGACGGCCTCGAAGTATCGATGGTCTACCCTATCGAAAGCTTTGGATTGATCCAAATTGATCAGGGCCCCACCCATGCCAGGTTCCTTAACTACCCTCTCTATGATGTAGCGCATCAGATGGAGGTTGTCATGGATGCTCCGGCCCGGCACGGCGCACGTCTGCGCCGTGCCGACCAGTTTCTCGATGACAAGCGCCAACCGCTTGGCTAACACCTTGGCCAAAATTTTCATGTCTGCATTGAGCAGAGTGATGGGCCTAAAGTTATCTATGGCGTCCCCCTTGTTTGGATCTTTCTTCAGCAGCGTTACCGCTCCTCGGCTCACAAAACCGGGAATGCTCCCGTTCTGCTGCCAGTTGCAGTACACGGCCGCCAAGACGTCTCGAAACAAGTCTGGCATACAGTTGTAAAGCTCGTAGGGCAGACCATCCAAACCCGGAGATTTGTCCGTCGAGCAACCCGCCATTGCGTCCCTCACCTCCTCCGCCGTGATGACCCCTTCACAGCACTCCGCCTCTCTTGCCGAGAGTCGTGGCAAGCTGTGCAGGTAGGCACTAAAGTCCACCCTGCCTTCTCGCTCGCCACTCCTCCCGAACAGTCGGGCAAAATGCCGCTGAAATGCCTCGCACATCTTGCTCGGGTCGAGCAAATCGCGCCCCTGTTCGTCTACCAGAGACCGGATGGTGGCTCTGTTACGCCGCTGTGCCTCCGCCACCCGGGCCTCTCGTGCGGCACCAACACCTTCATTCCTCAGAGCACGCATCCTTGCCCTGACAGCACACTCTTCGTATTTAGCATTGAAGTGTTGGTCGAGGGCCAACCTCGCCGCTAAAACGTCGGATGCGATGCCACTTCGCAATGCCTCTTCTAACTTTATCACTAGCTCCCCCTCTACTCTGTTCCTCTCTACAGCTAGTGCCCTGCTATACCTTATTGCTTCCGCCCTTACTGCTCTCTTGAGGGCAAACCACCATTTGTTGTTGACGATGGCTCCCGTCAAAGCCCTCTTTACTAACGTGCTAATCCGGTCTCTGAAAACCTGTCTCGACGGGAAAGACGCGTTTAGTTTCCAGTAACCTGGACCTTGCCTATGTGCCTTATCTAAGTCTAGCGTACACGTCACAAGTTTGTGATCCGTGTAGCTGACTATGTGGAACTGTGGACATCCTAAACTATCTCTATCTCTTGTCCTACACACTATCCTATCTAGATACGATCTCGACGACCCAATGCGGTTGCTCCAAGTCCACGTTGGCACATTTGGGTGGTCGAGTCGGTACCTGTCAGACAACTGGAAGCGTCTGAGCAGGTCTATGAGGCCTTTGCATCCCCTTCTAGTTTTGTCACTCCCCACGTAGTCTAGATGCGTGTCCAAGGTAGCATTCCAATCCCCCACTAAAAGTAAGGGACGAGACGTTCCCAGGAATACTTCTAGACGTCGAAAGAAGTCCGACCGACCTGTTAAAGGAGGCACATAAACTGCCAGCAACCGAAAAGCGCCTCCATCGCTTCTGTCCACATCTAGGACAACCAGTCTACCCTCCGGGTCCGTAAATATCGTCTTTACTTGGAGATCCAGACTCTTGCGAAAAAGAACCGCCGTGCCACTACCGCCCATCCTCGGCAGACAGGGAGAAAAATAAATGTTAAACTGTCCGCCAAACATGGACTTTAGGGCCCGCGGTTCATGGAGTCTGGTCTCACTAATGGCTATGATATCCAAATTGTGTGACTTGATGTCATTTAAGAGGTACCCTTGTTTCCAAGGGGACCCCAAGCCACGCACATTCACACAACCAATCTTCACCATGATTCTATTTATACGTGTGCTTTAAAGCACAAAACAAAAGAACAGTGAGTTACTTACCGTTCGAAAGTTTTGTTTCCTCCTTGGATTTTTCACCAAGGAGGCTATTGTACAATTTCTTGCACAAATATTTCTGGAATCCCCCTACCGAATTGGGGTAGAGGGATTTTATTTTGTTGTGTAATGCTGGTGTTACATGATAAATTTTAATGTGTTTTGGCGGTGTTGTGCGTGGGTGGTTGTTTGTTTTGATGTCGTTATTTGTGATGTTTGTTTTAGAGTTGATGTAATTCATCAACTCTGTGTTTGTAGTGTCTATTGCTGTTAGCATTGTTTTTGGTGTACTATCATTGGTGTTTATCGTGTAGGAGTTGGGAGTGTTTTCGGGAGATGTGAATCTCCCTGCTTTGTTGTTGTTCGTTTTTGTTTTTTTGCTCCTCTTCCTCCTTCCTTTTTGGGCTATTTTCCATTCCTCAGTACTTGACTCGTCTTCAGATGAAAACTCTGAGGAATTGGAAGGAGGTAGGGGCATGTTGTATGCTTCTGTGCTTGCTTGTGTAAGTGGTTGTATTGTTGTTATTGTTGTTGTTGGTTGTTGAATTTTTGGTTGTGGTGTAAGTGATGTGTGGGAAGTGGTATCAGTTTTTGTATTGTCTTTTCTTTTTTCGTCTTCTTTGTTTGTTAATTTTGTAGTTTTTGTTGTATTTTCTTTCGTTGATGTTGTTGATATTGCTTTTATTGTTTTTTGTGTGGATGGCGGTGTGGGCAGCAAGGCTTTTTTGTGTGTTTAGTTAGTTCTTGTTGTTGTTGTTGTGTTTTTCGGGCAGTCGGACACTCCTTTTTGAGGTGTGCCTCGCTGTCGCATAAGTAACAGCGAGGCCGCCTGCCCTCTACTACTATATGCAACTTTTGGTTTGTTGCCAAACGGATGTATGGTGGGATTTTTTTGATTTCTTGTTCGTTTGTGTGGAACAAGATTTGTATGCTTTTTCCGGTCCAATTGCTCTCTCCAACGTTTATTTTCAGTATGTTAATGTTGTCCATATCAACACATATGGCCGATATCAACCATAGTGTGTCGATTGTTGGAGGTGCGTGCTTTATTGTTACCTTTGTTACCTTTTGGCCAAGGTAACTGGGTAACATTGTTATTTCAGGTGTGTGAAGAGTTAGCGTTGAATACGTCTTCGCCAACTCTTCATTTCGAAAAATCACCTGAACTTGTGCAAACCTATAATAAGTGATATAGGATTTTTTGTCCCAAATAGATCTCAAGCATCTTTCGATCTTGTCTATACTGGCCTGTTCCGGCCTTCTACTTTTTGTGTTTATTATTTTATAAATTATTGTTTTCCTATTTGTCTCCTCTAATACGTGTTGTGGTATATTCAAATGTAATTCACCGCTTTCTTTGGTAATCAACTTCTTCGTTTCTATAATTTCCTTTGTCGTGTAGGACACAACAGTTTCACTTTGCTTCAAAGCTTCAGCAAAGTTTTTGTTTTTGTTATTGTTGTTATTGTTGTTGCTGGTGCTGGCACTGGTATTGGTGGCAGATGTGGTATTTGTGTCAGTGGTGTTGTGGCTTTTTCCTTCCTCTCTTTCGCTTGCTGCTGGTGAAGAGAGCAAAGGTTGAGTTGAACTGTTGCTGCTGCTGCTGTTGTTGTTGTTGTTGTCGTTGTTGTTGTTGGTGGTGGTAATGATGTCGTCACCAGAATTGGTGCTGACGTCAGATTCTTTGGAGACATTGTCTATGTTCTGTTTTGTAACCTTGGTTACAGTTTTGTTTTTTTTGTTGTTGTTGGTGGTGGTGGCGGTGTTAACACTTGAATTTGTGTGTGTAAATTCTTTTTTCTTTTTCTCCATTCTCTCGTTTAACTGTGAGGAAGGAAGACTAGGAAATTCTTTTTCGAACGAAACACTGCAGAATGCAGCGTTCGTTTCACAAAAATTTTCATGGCTACAAGACGCCATCGTCTCAAAAAAAAAATGGCTAGAAAGCCGAAATTGGTTTTTATATCCTGGAAATGTGCCACACAGGGCAGATTTCCGTCGCAAAAAAACTTGCACCAGAGAGTCTACAAGTTGTTATACAACTTTGTATATAAAATAAACTTTACAAACAAACTTTTTAAAACATGAAAAAGGCAAAACTTACGGAGCCGACACGTCTACCGTCCGTCCATAGAGATAGATAGATAGATAGATAGATAGATAGATAGATAGATAGATAGATAGATAGATAGATAGAGTAATAGACAGACAGATAGATAGTTATAATTTTTTAAGTGATAGAAATTGAAATTTCAGGCTTTTGGAAAATTTATAAAATTCTCTGTGGACACAAATTTCAGCACCTGAATCCAGGACATGTTCTGGAAAATACAGATGAATGCCATCCCTAATGTGTGTGTGCGTGTGTGCATGCATATGCATCTGTATTTGTTGCCTTTGTTGGTTTGTTTACGTTGGTTTCTTAGCAGTTCAGGAAAGAAACTGATGGACTAAATACTAGCCTTAAGAAAAAATAAACAAGGATTGGGGGTCATTTGATTTGTGTGCCAGCATAGTTGCAGTTCCAAGTAAAAGAAACTAAGGATTAATCAGCTCTACGGAACAGAGGCCATTATAATAGCAATAGAAAAGGTAGAGGGAGGAGATAACATGTCTGTGGGCCAGAGGCTCATAGTAATTTAATGCCAATCACCTGAGTGACCCTTTCTCTGGATGTAGTCTATTATGTCAATGTATAGACTACATCTACTACTGCTCTAGAAAGGGCTGCATTACTCAATTATGGACATTAATTGAGCCTTGTAGAACCTTAGTAGAGCCTCCAACTGTTGCAGGATGAAATATCCTGCCCCTAAAAAGAAGGGCTAGTCTTTAGAATGTGGTTTTAGCTATGTTATTTATGTGCTTTTGACGGAAGAGATCCTTGGTGGTAGCAAGGCCCAGTATCTGGCATGAGGGCTCTTGTTGAATATTGCTCATGTTTAGAGGGGGTGTAGCATAGTGGTGTTTTCTTAATATGATTGTACTTGAGTTGGTGAGCTCACACCGGAAGAGACTCTCAAGATCTCCATTTATGGAATTAATGAAGGTTTGGCATATGGAGTCTAAACTGTACGTGGATGATGCATACTTGGAGAAAAGAAGGGTTGTGTTATCTGTATAAGAGTTGGTCTTAATGGAAGTGGCAGCAAGTAGGTCATTGATGTAGAGAAAGGAAAAGAGTGGGTGGGGGGAGAAACAAATCCTAGGAAACAGCTGAGTTGAGAGAAAGAGAGAGTAGGGTAAAAAGAGTTCCATTAACACATACAACTTTGGTGCAGTCTTACAGAAAGCCATCAACTCAAACGATATGAAATTAATGGCACCCATAGACAGGATGATTTGGTAGGAGATTTATATGCCAAATGTGGTCATAGGCTTTGTTGATGTTTAGGGCAACATCATTGCTTTTACTGACTTTTTCTGAAGGGAAATTCTATAGATGAGTGATATAAGAGAGTAGGTCTCCAGTAGATCTGTGTGTCTGGAAGTTGTATTGATGGTCAATCAGGAGAGAGAGAGAGAGAGAGGTGTGTATGCTGAAGAACATCATGGTTAATGGCTGTTTCCATTACCTTGGAGAGGTTAGCAGTGGGAACAGGGAGATAATAATAGTTAGCCAAATCAGGTAAGGATTAGTTTTCTGTGGAATGGAGGACATTGCCACATGCTTCCAAATATCAGAGTATCTCTCTGTAGAGAATCACAAATTAAAGAGTTTGTTGAACACAGGAGCAAGCAGTTGGAAGTATTTCTTCGTTTGGCATGTATGTCAGAGGTCTGGCGGGGCCAATCAAAGTGAAAGAAGGTAGCTTTGGAGAGGATTTGCCAAGAGGTGCATAGTATGGAATGGGATACAATGTGGCCTGTAATGGTGGAGCCTTTCTCCTCCATGGGTATTGTTTTATATCTATCTATCTATCTATCTATCTATCTATCTATCTATCTATCTATCTATCTATCTATCTATCTATCTATCTTGACGGACGTGCTGTCACATCGGCTGCAGAGGTAAATGTTTATTTGACCTTTTATTGTCCACATTTTGTTGGAATTTTTGTATATAAGGTGTGTGAAGCACCCAACTTTCTTTTTATTGTGTTTTCAAGGTAGGAATTGGCCCTTAGGGGCAGTTTCAACCTTTTAAAAATTATATATTTTCTTCTCGACATTGAAAAATGTCGAGAAACATAGTCATAGAACGCTGGACAGAAACATTGATGAATGAACATTTTCCTAGACTTGAGACGCTAGGAGAACAAAAAAATAAGTCATGCACGCGCACACACACCAAAACCACAACAGACATCGAAAAAAAGAATGAAGCAACAGATTCTAAAGTCAAAGCTGTCAACGTCATGGATACTGTTAACAGCCCTGTCACCACCACCAACACCAACAACAAAAACAAAACTGTAACCAAGGTTACAAAACCATGCGTAAAAACCGTCACAAATGTCTCTGACGTAAGCAACATTTGTGCTGACGCCATCACCACCACCACCAGCAACAACAACAATAAAAACCACAACAATAGCAAGGACGTAAA
This sequence comes from Octopus bimaculoides, assembly GCF_046866305.1. Lineage (NCBI taxonomy): Eukaryota > Metazoa > Mollusca > Cephalopoda > Octopoda > Octopodidae > Octopus > Octopus bimaculoides. The sequence goes on from NC_142944.1 coordinate 6,302,178, forward strand.
GTTATCGGCCGTCAGCACTGACACCATCACCTGTTCAACAAACTCTGCTGCCACTACCACCACCTTTGAACCAGGCAGTACATACACCAACATAGACAAAAATATTCAAAAGAACATGTCCGCCAGCACAACAAAAACAAATTTCGCAAATGCTCTAAAGGAAAAAAGAACAATAGTGACATTCACACAACAACAAATTAAAGACACAAAATCCCTTCTTACGAAAGAAGGAGATGATGTTAGAATAAACATACCAAAAGATATTATAGAAATGAAAAACAAAAAGTGCATCATTTATAAACTGGTAAACGCAAAAACCAGACGTGTAGAAAATTTTAGCACAGATAAAATCGAGGTTTGTCTTAGAGCAATTTGGCCTCATCAAAATCATGTCACGTGGGGAAGAAAATTTGGAACGGTGCAGGTGAGATTTTTAAATGAAAAATTTAGCTAAACAATTTTCGACACTCTCTCTCCGCACAGATAACTTGGTGATGATACCGAGTTATCTAGGACAGAGAGTGACCAAAGTAATAATAAAAAATGTGCCATCGGAAGTGGACACCCAATGGCTGATATCGGCCGTATGCCTCGAAATGGAGGAGGCAAATATTTTGGAAATTACGGTCGTAGAGGAAAAGAACTGGGGAGGGAAAAATCTGGAAATCCTTCTCCACATCACGGAGGAGGCTTCACAGAAAATTCCTCCAAACATTAAACTGGCAGAGGACCACAAGCTGTATGTGGTGGTAGAGGGCAGGCGACCTCGCTGTTACCTATGTAACAGCGAGGCACATCTGAAAAAGGACTGCCCTCTGGCCGCTAAACAAAAACAACAACAACAACAACAGAAACAACTACCAAATACCCCCAACAGAAAAACTTTACTACCAACACCACCAGCAACACAAAAAACAACAACAGAAATATCAGCAATAACCACAACAGAAAAGACAACAGAAACTGCAAAAACAGAAGAGAAAAAAAAAGAAAATTCCAAGACTGCCTCTCCCTCCCCCATATCACATACATCACACACAAATAACAAGCAGCCAACACCAACAAAAACAGCAACACAAACACTCACAGAAACAAACACAGACGCACAAAATTTGCCGTTACCTCTTTCTGACTCCTCAGAACTTTCATCATCAGATGAAGAGAGTGGGGAGGGTTGGAAAATAGCTACGAAAGGAAAGAAGAAGCGCAGTAAGAAGAAAACAAAACAAAATGCAAACACAAACAAAGCAGGGAGATTCACATCTCCCGAAAATACTACTAACACCAATAGTAATATACAAAAAACAATGCTAACAGCAATAGACAGTACAAACACAGACTTGATGAATTACATCAACTCTAAAACAAACATCACAAATAACGACATCAAAACAAACCACCACCCACGCACAACACCGCCAAAACACATTAAAATTTACCATGTATCACCAGCATTGCACCACAAAATAAAATCCCTCTACCCCAACTCGGTAGGGGGATTCCAGAAATATTTGTGCAAGAAATTGTACAATAGCCTCCTTGGTGAAAAATCCAAGGAAGAAACAAAACTTTCGAACGGTAAATAACTCCCTGTTCTTTTTGTTTTGTGCTTTAAAGCACACGTATAAATAGAATCATGGTGAAGATTGGTTGTGTGAATGTGCGTGGCTTGGGGTCCCCTTGGAAACAAGGGTACCTCTTAAATGACATCAAGTCACACAATTTGGATATCATAGCCATTAGTGAGACCAGACTCCATGAACCGCGGGCCCTAAAGTCCATGTTTGGCGGACAGTTTAACATTTATTTTTCTCCCTGTCTGCCGAGGATGGGCGGTAGTGGCACGGCGGTTCTGTTTCGCAAGAGTCTGGATCTCCAAGTAAAGACGATATTTACGGACCCGGAGGGTAGACTGGTTGTTCTAGATGTGGACGGCAGCGATGGAGGCGCTTTTCGGTTGCTGGCAGTTTATGTGACTCCTTTAACAGGTCGGTCGGACTTCTTTCGATGTCTAGAAGTATTCCTGGGAACGTCTCGTCCCTTACTTTTAGTGGGGGATTGGAATGCTACCTTGGACACGCATCTAGACTACGTGGGGAGTGACAAAACTAGAAGGGGATGCAAAGGCCTCATAGACCTGCTCAGACGCTTCCAGTTGTCTGACAGGTACCGACTCGACCACCCAAATGTGCCAACGTGGACTTGGAGCAACCACATTGGGTCGTCGAGATCGTATCTAGATAGGATAGTGTGTAGGACAAGAGATAGAGATAGTTTAGGATGTCCACAGTTCCACATAGTCAGCTACACGGATCACAAACTTGTGACGTGTACGCTAGACTTAGATAAGGCACTTAGGCAGGGTCCCCTGTTACTGGAAACTAAACGCGTCTTTCCCGTCGAGACAGGTTTTCAGAGACCGGATTAGCACGTTAGTAAAGAGGGCTTTGACGGGAGCCATCGTCAACAACAAATGGTGGTTTGCCCTCAAGAGAGCAGTAAGGGCGGAAGCAATAAGGTATAACAGGGCACTAGCTGTAGAGAGGAACAGAGTAGAGGGGGAGCTAGTGATAAAGTTAGAAGAGGCATTGCGAAGTGGCATCGCATCCGACGTTTTAGCGTCGAGGTTGGCCTTCGACCAACACTTCAATGCTAAACACGAAGGGTGTGCTGTCAGGGCAAGGATGCGTGCTCTGAGGAATGAAGGTGTTGGAGCCGCACGAGAGGCCCGGGTGGCGGAGGCACAGCGGCGTAACAGAGCCACCATCCGGTCTCTGGTAGACGAACAGGGGCGCGAATTGCTCGAGCCGAGCAAGATGTGCTAGGCGTTTCAGCGGCATTTTTCCCGACTGTTCGGGAGGAGTGGCGAGCGAGAAGGCAGGGTGGACTTTAGTGCCTACCTGCACAGCTTGCCACGACTCTCGGCAAGAGAGGCGGAGTGCTGCGAAAGGGTCATCACGGCGGAGGAGGTGAGGGACGCGATGGCGGGTTGCTCGACGGACAAATCTCCGGGTTTGGATGGTCTGCCCTACGAGCTTTACAACTGTATGCCAGACTTGTTTGGAGACGTCTTGGCGGCTGTGTACTGCAACTGGCAGCAGAACGGGAGCATTCCCGGTTTTGTGAGCCGAGGAGCGGTAACGCTGCTGAAGAAAGATCCAAACAAGGGGGACGCCATAGATAACTTTAGGCCCATCACTCTGCTCAATGCAGACTTGAAAATTTTGGCCAAGGTGTTAACCAAGCGGTTGCCGCTTGTCATCGAGAAACTGGTCGGCACGGCGCAGACGTGCGCCGTGCCGGGCCGGAGCATCCATGACAACCTCCATCCGGGCCGGAGCATCCATGACAACCTCCATCTGATGCGCTACATCATTGAGAGGGTAGTTAAGGAACCTGGCATGGGTGGGGCCCTGATCAATTTGGATCAATCCAAAGCTTTCGATAGGGTAGACCATCGATACTTGGAGGCCGTCCTCGAAGCGGCCGGCTTCGGTCCCGTTTTCCGCGGTTGGATGGCTGCCTTGTACACAGGCATCCGTTCGGTTGTTCGCGTCAATGGACGTCTATCGGGACCCTTCGACATTGCACGTTCGGTCCGTCAGGGATGCCCCTTGTCGCCGCTCCTGTACGTATTGACTCTCGAGCCACTACTGCGGAAGCTGGCGACGCTGAGGGGCATCCCGCAAGAACTCGGGTGCGGGACGAGCGTGTCAGCATACGCGGACGACGTCACCGTCATAGCGTCTAGCCACGAGCACATCGAGCTAGTCGGCGAGACGCTGAAAGACTACGAAGCGGTGACGGGAGCGAAAATCAACCGGGATAAGTCGGTGGGTTTGCTGCTCGGCACCTGGAGAAGCAAGCCCATACCGTCCGGCAGCGCCTCAGTAGTGGGACGCTGGACGGACGGTCCGGTCAAGTTGCTCGGAGTCTGGTTCGGTCCGGACCTGCAAACGGAGAAGAACTGGGATGAGATAACGAGTAGGGTGGCCACTCTCTGCCGGCAATGGTCCGAGAGGAAGCTGTCCCTAAAAGGTCGGGCGGAGGTGGCGAACGCGTACATCGCGTCCGTCATCGAATACCGCCTGACCGTCGTGCTTTGTCCCGATCGCGCCATCACCGAAATGGAGCGCATCCTCTTCCGCTTTTTGTGGAAAGGAAGCGTTCCGATGGTGAGGCGATCCGTTTGTTGCCAACACCCGCTGAAAGGAGGGATGGGCATGCCGTGGTTGATGATGCG
>NC_142944.1:6316420-6338920 GCF_046866305.1 Octopus bimaculoides
AAGTACCTGGTGAACAAGAGAGACAGTGACGCTCTTGTAATCCCAAGGTGCAACCGCATGTGTAGGCTATGTCATGTTTCTGCAGAAGACATTATGCATGTGATTAGCAGCTGTCCTAAAATGTTGTCACAGTACTACCTCTCTATACAGCACAATGTTGTTGCTAAAACAATTTAGAATGCCATCTGCAAAAAAGACTGTCCTGAAATAAACTTAGAAAATCTCTCTGTTATAGAATACATTCATAAACACCAACTCAAGGAATACTGGTGGAATATTCCCATCAAAACTTCTGTCAAATGTAAACATTACAGGCCAGACATTGTTGTTTGGGACAGAGGGGCAAAGGTATGTACCATCATAGAGGTTAGCTACCCTGCAGATATAAATATCTCTTTGAAAATCAAAGAAAAAGAAGATATCTATGGACAACTACTTTGAAACCTCTATATCCAGACTATGAATTCATACTTATACCAAGAATAATTGGAGCATTAGGTTTTGTTAGTAAATGCTTAAAGGAAAATCTGGATAAACTGGGATTTTCAGAAAGAGAAATCAACTGGCTAATTCGTGCATTACAAGTGCAATCTGTAAGTGGAACAGTAAAAATATGCATGTCTTTTCTCAAGTTCCAAATGTGAATTTGTCTGTGTTAACTACATCCCAAAGATGGAGCCTTGTATCTTTGTTGGAAACCGACTCCCTCTTCAGTGGAAAATTTATAATAATTAAAAAATAGAGGAGACATACATACATACATACAAAAATACATACATACATACATACATACATGCATGCATGCATACATACATACATACATGCATGCATACATGCATACCTACATACATACATACATACATACATGCATACATACATAAATACATACACACACATGCTCACACATACATACATACATATATATGCATATGAGAAACTTTCTATATTTTCTGTCTACAAATTCTACTTACATGATATTAGCCAGTCCAAGACTGCAACAGGCAACGCCGTGCCAAGATTGCAACAGGCGACGCTGTTCCAAGATGCCAGGCAGTAGGACTGAAACCAAAACTAAGTGGTCGAATATGGTCGGGTAATGAACTTCATACCCACACAGCCATCCCTCTACTGAGTAATGATAAAATATTACTTTGAAACTTTATAGGTTTGAAAGTTAACTAAGTAGAACTAATTTAATGCTGTGAACTTCAAAAGGCTAATTAATTAAAAAAATAATTATGCTATGAGGAAAAGGCTTTGTGACTAATATCATATTAATTAGTTCAAGGCTGGTGGATTGTCAGAATCATTAGAATGTTGGACAAAATACCTTGTGGTGTTTTTCTGGTTCTTAATGTTCAAGGTTCAAGTCCCACAAAAGACAACTTCGTTTTTTATTTTTCTGGCGCCAATAAAATTTAGCAACAGCCAGGTATTGCCCACCAAATTTGAGGATCTGTACTTTTAGGTAAGAAGTCCTTTATCTTTTACTTGTTTCACTCATTGCACTGTGGCCATGCTGGGGCACCACCTTGAAGGCTTTTAGTTGAACAAATCAATCCCAGTATATCTTTTATCTTTTACTTGTTTCATTCATTGGACTGTGGCCATGCTGGGGCACCACCTTGAAGGGTTTTAGTTGAACAAATCAATCCAAGTATATCTTTTATCTTTTACTTATTTCAGTCATTGGATTGTGGCCATGCTGGAGCACCACCTTCAAGGGTTTTAGTTGAACAAATCAATCCAAGTATATCTTTTATCTTTTACTTATTTCAGTCATTGGATTGTGGCCATGCTGGAGCACCACCTTGAAGGGTTTTAGTTGAACACATCAATCCCAGTATATCTTTTATCTTTTACTTGTTTCAGTCATTGGACTGTGGCCATGCTGGGGCACCACCTTCAAGGGTTTTAGTTGAACAAATCAATCCCAGTATATCTTTTATCTTTTACTTGTTTCAGTCATTGGACTGTGGCCATGCTGGGGCACCACCTTCAAGGGTTTTAGTTGAACAAATCAATCCCAGTATATCTTTTATCTTTTACTTGTTTCAATCATTGCACTGTGGCCATGCTGGGGCACCACCTTGAAGGGTTTTAGTTGAACAAACCAATCCCAGTATATCTTTTATCTTTTACAACATCTGTGCATCTCTATCACAAAATGCAAATGTGCTGAGAGAAAAGTTAGGCTTAAGAGGAATCAGATGTAGAATCAGATGAGAGAAGACTATAATGGTTCGGTTGTGTGATATGTCCATTTTCGATGCTGCCATCGGTTGGATGTTTTGACAGGAGCTGAGCAGCTGAGTAGTAAGCGGGCCTCATATCAGTGAGGGGTGCCGGTGCGCAATGATGCTGTCAAGAGATAGGCCTCGAAATGGCATGCATTCTTTCCTGAAGACCCCATGCATTTGCTGGCTTCCAGTATATGGAGCTCCCAACTAGAAGCACTTGCATGTGCAAGTTGTTTGCAAAACATATATATATATTAACAGATATATATATAAATATTAATATTTCTAAGTCTGTCTAAAGGAGACTATGGCAGCGGTACTGGATATTAATAGTTATCACCTAGCCAACATGGCAGTCCAGGAAAATAGGACGAATGCTGCTGTTGATTAGCTGCAAGAGGCCATCACCTCTAGCTAGCTATGTGACACACGAACCTGTGAATCGAAACTAGTCTGTAGATGTCAGACCAGCAAAGGGAAGCGGCTGACCTCCCCTGTTCGAAGGTAATAATGGACACAGGTTCGTGTGTCACATAGCTAGCTAGAGGCGATGGCCTCTTGGAGCTAATCAACGGCAGCATTCGTCCTATTTTTCTGGACTACCATATTAGCTTGGAGATAACTACTGATATATATATATATATATATATACACACACACATATGTGTGTGTGCATGTGTGTGTGAATGTGTATGTGTGAGAGTGTATGTGTGTGAATGTGCATGAGTGTGTGTGTGTGTATGTGTGTGAGCCTGTGTGTGCATGCGCACGAGTGTGTGTGTGTGTGTGTGTCTTTGTGTCTGTGTATGTCTTCCACTACTGCTTCATAACTGGTGTTGGTGAGTTTACATAACATTGTGAGAGACAAAGCACAAAACTTATATATATATATATATATATTTATATATATATATATATATATATATATATATATGTATCTATATATGTATATCTATCTATATATGTAGAGAATGTTAGTTATGGCTTAGCTTTACACACGTCTCATCAGACACTAATGGCCGGTGGCCTATAAACTCTCATCTTTTTTTTTGTGCTTGAAGAGAGGTTATAAGGCACCATGTGTAAAACTAGGTGCTTTATGGTTACATAATCCTGGGTAACCCTATGAACCGGTCATAACTAACATTCTCTAAATACTCAACTGCTCTATAATTTAGGGTACATTTGTCTTTTGGATTTATGATTTACTGACAGTGTATACAGGGTGCAACAGAAAGGTCGTTCTGATTTCAAAGGTTAGTAAAAGACAAACGCATGAAGATACACGGAAAAACTTTGTATTTCTATGAAGTTCATTAAATGCCATTTTCTTTTACTGTTTCAGGTGGTGCCCACCATGGCCCTGGAGTGGAGAGCATCGTTTTTTCTTGTATCTTCATATGTTTGTTTTTTTTATTAACCTTTGAAATCAGGGCAACTCTTCTGCTGTACCATATATATAAGTACTAGGGTCAATACATTTGATAAAAAAAATTTTCAGGTCAGAGCCTCAGCATGACCAAAACAAGGAAAAGATAAAAGACAGATGTAAAGTACTGTAAGACAAAATAGGCCAAAATGATTAGCATAATTATTAGTCACTCAGTTAATATTGTCTTTTCCTCCTTATAGACATAATTATTTCTAATTAGGTTTTTGGTGCTTTCTACATTAATTATGTTAATAGTAACTCAGCTATTGTTTTTCTGCATTTTTTTTGCATTTTTTTTTATTTTTATGTTGGAGGCATCTGTGAGTTATTTCTGCTAAAAATAAATTTCCAATTCCAACAATTAAACTTCTGTGTTGTGTCTCTAAGAAACCTGTTAAAAAAAAATAACAAACAAAGAAAAAAACAAAACAGATCTATAACTTTTAATCATCATTGTCATTCATTATCGTCATCATTGTCGTCATCATCATCATCATCATCATTTAATATCTGTTTTTTCCTTGCTGGCATGGGTTGAACAGTTTGACAGGAATTGGTGAGTCAGAGAACTGTGCCAAGCTCCAATGTCTGCTTTTAGCATGGTTTCTACTGCTGGATGCCCTTCCTAATGCCAACCATTTTACAGAGTGTACTGGGTGCTTTTTATATGGCGTTAGCACTTTTGAGGTCACCAAGTAACTTGAAGTATCACTCAATATTACCCTCTATTATTACTCTGTTCAATGGAGTGGAGACCAATATTGGAGGAGGGGGGGATTTATGTTAAGTGATGAGAGGAACAAGAACGGGTGTCTTGTAGAAGACATGACTACTGCAGCTGGAAGGAAAAAAAAGATGATGGTGGTGAAGATGTGTCAGGGTATACCGTCAAGTTACAGGAAGGTGAGTAAAAGAGAAGTGAAATGACTCGGTTAGTAAGTTTGTGTGAAGTAGATGAAGAGAGGGAGATGCAGTGAGTGGTGAACATGGGCGGAGGTAAGGTCAGTTACTCTCTTTACACTTTTTACTTGTTTCAGTCATTTGATTGTGGCCATGCTGGAGCACCACCTTTAGTCGAGCAAATCGACCCCAGGACTTAATCTTTGTAAGCCTAGTACTTATTCTATCGGTCTCCTTTTGCCGAACCGCTAAGTTACGGGGACATTAACACACCAGCACTGGTTGTCAAGCGATGTTAGGGGGGACGAACACAGACACACAAACATATACACACACATGCATATATATATATATATATACATATATACGACAGGCTTCTTTCAGTTTCCGTCTTCCAAATCCACTCACAAGGCTTTGGTCGGCCCGAGGCTATAGTAGAAGACACTTGCCCAAGGTGTTACGCAGTGGGACTGAACCCGAACCATGTGGTTGGTAAGCAAGCTACTTACCACACACCCACTCCTACACCTATGTGAATATCTGTTGGAGGAAAAGGTGATGGGGTATAAGTGTGAATCAGGGAGTTACAGGTGCTAGAAACATCATGTGAAGTGAGTGTGGGGATGGGTGGTAAGGATGCAAGAGAACTGCACAGTGCTAGGGATGAAGTCAGAGGTACATGAAGGTGGAAATGGTGTGAAACGGACAGGGGTAAATGAAGGGGTGGGGGACCACAATTGGTAGAATGAGAGGCAAAATAAGGAGGTTAAGGATGATAGCAAGGGTGCACATAGAAGGAGGCAGTCTTATAATTACAGCAACAAAGTGGGTATTTTTGTTGTTAGAAGGGTAGGGAACAGGATGGTGCTAGGAAGATGAGTTGTAGGAATGATAAGAAATTGGTTGTTGGGGGTGGTTTGTCAGGGATGGATTGGGTGGTGCACAGACATGAGTTGTGGGGATTTGAGAAAGGGCTGGTTCATAAGGGTCAGATTGGGTGCAGGAGCATAGATACTAACAAGTTTTTAGGGCCTCATTTTTGCTTCTGTGGATGGATTTTCTTGAGCATAGCAATGCATCAATCTTTTGTCATTTCGTCCAAGAGACTCAACATCCAGGGGTCATTCTTCACTACTTCATCCACACATTTTCCTGGATCTTCCTCTTATATATATATATTCCATGCAAAATTACAGATCAGAACTTAAATAGCTGCCTACATCCATATGCATCACATGACCTTACCAGCACAGCCCTCTCCTGCATGCTACATCTGATTCCTCTTATATCCAATTTTTCTCTCATTACACTTGCATAAATGCACACTGATACAGCATATCCAGTGAAGCATGTTAACTTCATTTTTTTTTTTTTTGCAATCTTTCACACATCTTCTGCATTCTCAGCCCATGTTTCACTACCACGTAGCATTGCTGGATGTGCACAAGCATTATGCAATTTGCCTTTCACTCTGAGGGAGTGACCCTCAGAGTGAGACTCTCTGAACTTTCTCCTGCCAATTCAGATTTTAGTGACTACACTTTCAGAGCAACCTCCTCCATTGCTAATTAGGTTACCTAGGTAACAGAAACTCTCTACTACTACTAGGATCCCCCAAGTATTTGAAGAAATCCTGTGTGTTCTTTAGTGTTTATAATTCCTGTACATCTGCCACACAAAGACTACTTTCTCTGTAAACTTTCCAATGATTCCATTGCACCTCTTATGTGTCTACAGCTTGTACTGGGTACACCATATGGAATTTCTACAAACAACTTTTCTACATATTGAGTGGGGCTGTTTCCCTACAGGCGTTATTAATTTGTCTGCTTTCTTGCTTAGTAGTACTTTGATATTTGCTAAATTAACTCTAAGAATCTTTGATTCCAAGCCTTGCTTCCATGCTTGAAATTCCTTCTCTGATTCTTGTAGAGATTTATCTTTAAGAACAACATCATTAACATAGAGGTGCTCCTATGAGCAACCAGTTTTAAATTTCTGTTATGGCCTGTAGGACTATGATAAACAAGAGGAAGATGAGAATCAATCCTTGGTGAACTCCTACCTTCATACTAAACTCATGGTTATACTTACTCACTGCTGACTTTCATCTTACTGAAAGCATTCCTATACATGGCTAGGGTGGCTCTCATCAACCACTCATCTACCCCTGCCTTCTGCAGTAACCACCAGATGAGCAGGTGGGAAACCTGTCAAAGACTTTCTTCATATCAAGAAATGTCAAGTAGAAGTTTATTTTTGGCTAAATGCTTCTCTTACAGTTTTCTTACTAAGAAAATAAAATCATAGTCCTTCTCCCTGGCACAATGCCAAACTATATCTCATCTAGGTTAATTTTCTTTCCAATTACTTGACCTATGACCCTTTCTATAAATGTCATGACCTCATCCATCAGTTTGATACGTCTGTAATTACCCCTGTCTAAGGCATTTAGTAGCAGTTGACTATAATGCTGCTGCACCAGTTATTGGCTATGACCTCTTCCTGGTCAACCTGATGAACTATATGAATGATTTGGCTATATCTCACTCTGTCGGATATTGTAAGCATCTTGGTAGTAATTCCAGATAGGTCAGAGGCTTTCTCTGTTTTCATATCCATAATTGCTTTAACTGTCAACTCAGATAGCTAATCCCTCTGTTTGGACTTCCCTTTTCCCATGCATTCTCTACATTTAGCAGCCTTTCATAGTAGCACTTCCAAGCCTCTTTTCTTTGCAGAATCACTAACTGCAAGTCTTCTACAACATCACAATATTCTCTCACACACTGTCTTATAATCTGGAACACCTTATGTTTCTGGTCCTCACACCACAGAACATTGGCAAACTTCTTTTCTGCTTCTCCTCTAGATAAATATGTTTGTCTCCTAGCTTCTCTTCTAACTACCAGATATAGTTCTCTGCTGCCACCACCCTTCCAGACCTTCCAAACCTGTTTCTTTGCTCTTATGTTCCACAAATCTGGTCTTTGGCCCCTTTTAAGCTATTCTGTAGGAACTTTCAGTTGCCCTCTATGCAATACATCTCTATCTCATCTTCCATGTCATCGAATTCTTCAATTAAGTTTCTAACTCTGTTTATTCAAAGGATCCATAAGCTTCCAACTCTTCCTTTTTCAGATTAGTTTGCTTCTTTGAGTTTTTCTAACATAAATTCTGAATACAGTTCTATATTTAAGAGATGAGGAATTACTTACATTATTTACATTATTTACATTTGATGGATATTTGTCCTCATCTTGTTTGTTGTCAACATAACGTTTCAGCTGATATACCTTCCAGCCTTCATCAGGTGTCTTGGGGAAATTTTGAACCTGGGTTCTCATTCCTAAGGTATTTTTTAATGTTATTGTCGTTATTATTATTATTATTATTATTATTATTATTCAGGTCACTGAATCGAACTCGGAATCTTGGGGTTAGTAGTCCACACTCTTAACCACTACACAGTATGCCCGTGAGCAATTATGGAGTGAATTTTAGGACCTATAAATCTAATATCTTTCTATCTTTCCTTAACACTGGTTCCCATATCCTGTTCACATCTACACTCAGTCTGCTTAGGAGGTTGTTGTGTCCTAGCATATGTGCTGCTTCTTTTAGTTTTCGTATTTTCCAGTGGTGTTCTCTGTCTATTATTTTAACTTCATCCCACAGAGGGAGGTGTTCTCAAGTTTTCCATACATGATCAGCTATACCCGATTTATCAATATCTCCTTGTGTCACAGCTTTGCGATGTTCCTCTACCCTTATTTTGAGGGGGCGACATGTTTCACCTTTGTATAACCTACCACAGCTGCATGGAATGGAGTACACGCAGTCTTTGGTCATATTCTCTTCTATTGGTGGTTTTTACCTGAAGGAGATATTTGCAAAGTGTTGTATTACTCTTGAACACTGTCCTGATGTCAAATGGGCCACATATCTTTTGTATCTTTCCAGAGAGGCCTTTCACATAGGGTAGACAGACTGTGGTCAGTTTATGGGTTTCATCCTCTCTTTTGTTCATATTTGGAGTGGATACTATACTTTTGGGGTAGTTGTTGCTTAACAGATCGTTATTGAGCTTGATCATTTCTTCATGGTGGGTATCACGATTGCTACTTATATTCTTTGCTCAATGTTTTAGGTACTAAGCAATTCCTCTCTTTACACTGTATGGATGGTGGGAATTGAAGTTGAGGTATCATCCAGTAAAGTTTGGCTTGCAGTATACAAACAAGATGATGACAAATATCTGTCAAATGTAAATAATGTAAATAATGTATTAAATTCTGAAGTTATGCAGTATAATTAAACCTGAAATCATGTGTTTTGTAAAGCAAAATTCAAAGCTTTACAACCAGGCCCATTGCCTAACTTTATTAAAATATTCATTTCTAATTTCCCATCCAGATATTTGCATCAATATTGTTTAGCTTTCTTGAAACTGAGAAGAAAAAGAAAATATTACAAGGGTTTGCAGTGGCCACAAAGAGATTAATTTTGTTCTATCTTATTCTCATTATTATTCTATACATACATATATACTTACGCACACACATGCACACTGACACACACATGCACACTGACACACACACACACACACACATTTAATAACAGTTTCATTCAACATCGAATGATTAAAGATTCATTGACATGTAGGACATATCCAACCCATCAGATGTTCACAGGCAGAGAACATCTGAGAAGATGGATGCGTCCGACACTTCCACAAAACTTTGAGTTATATGGAACTGAGTCATGCAATTATTAAATCCTATCGAATGAGATGAATGGTATTTTCTTTCAAGTGTGTGTGTGTGTGTGTGTGTGTGTGTGTGTGTGTGTGTGTGTTGCGAATACTGAGACATTGGTCCTCTCAAGGAAGTCTTCCCAGTGCACTGTGCATGTTAGTGGAACATCACTAAGATAAGTGCAGAAGCTTAAATATCTTAGTGCCATATTCACAAGTGATGGAAGGTAAGAGGCCAAATCAGATGCCAGAATTGCAGGTGCTGGTACAGTAATCTTCAGTTTGATTTTTGGAATCTATTTTCACTTTTGATCATGAATGTTGGGTAATGCCTGAAAGAGTAGACATGAATGCAAGTGTCTGAAATTAGGTTCTTCCAAAGGGTCTCTGGAATAACATAACCCAACAGAGTGCATAGCTCAAAGATCAATGGGAGAGATGGAGGTGGGTGTCTCTCAAGGTATAGTCACTACTTCTCTGCATTGAGATGTCACAGTTGCAGCACAATGGACTTGTGATTAGAACGTTGTAGAACAGATTCTTCAAGCTGAGTCAACTGGCAGATGTAGAAATAGACCAAGAACAAGATGGATGATGTCCATAGTTTCAGTTGGTTATGTTTGGGAATCCAGTTGGAAAATTTAAAGATGGTTCCTTCTGACAGGACCCTATGGAGAAGGTGCCTGAGGATTCCATCCCAGTTTTTCATCTTTCATTTTTTAACCTTCCATGTTTTTTACATGCTTCTTTCTCAACTTTTCTTGTTTCTTCTCTCATTCAATTTTTTGTTTGTTATGATATGTGGTTTGTGTCTGATGAATATGTTTGAGGTATTTCTCAACATATGAAACTATTAGTAGCACGTAAAAACATGTATTGTGCCTGTTAAATAATATATATATATAAGTCAGTAAATAGTGGGGTTGTGTTAACCGCACGTGGAGAAATAATAGGAAAATGAAAAAAAGCCAGAATGCTGAACTGGAAGCATAATTTAATAAATTATGCTTCCAGTTCAGCATTCTGGCTTTTTTTCATTTTCCTATATATATATATATATATATATATATATATATATATATATATATATATATATATTGGTTTGTTAGAGCTGTGTGCAGACAATTTGTCGACAGACAATTTGTCGACAGACAATTTGTCGACAGACAATTTGCTGATTGGATAATTGGACAATTGCCTGATAAAACTTTTTTGAAATTTTTACTTTGTTTTTAAAAAATGTCGACATATTGTCCTTTCAGCAAATTGCTCAGTCGGTCAATTGTTCTGCCTATAAGTTGTTTGTCAGCCAATTGTATGATGGCCAACTGTCTGTCAAAGAAATGTCTATCATTAGAACAACCAAGATAGATAGAATACGGTAGAACACAGTACATGGATACATATATTTTATTTTTATTATTTTTTAATTAGAAGTTACAAATTAATTTTAAACCTGGAAGCCTGCTTTTTATATAGATTGAATTATAATTTTATAATAATTCAATCTACTTAAAAAGTAGGCACCCAATTCAAAGTCAGTTTCTTAAGTAATATGTTTGAAACTTTTGACCATTGAGTGAAAGGTATAGATTAAGGAAACAATTAATTTATGCCCTTTACATTTTCCCTATTTGTCTTTGATAACAGAATATCCCATATTTTGGGATATCCTAGAAACAGCAGTAAGACTTTAAAATTTTTCCAATAATAATAATATATATTACTTGAGATGTTTATCTTGCCTTAGCATTTGTTGTCCTCTTTAGCAAATATATATCCACTATATTGGAAATCTACAATGATTCCATAACTCCCATCTTGGCTATGAGCTTGGAGCCTTGGTAATCTGTTACAGCACTTACTCAGCATACGTGGTTATTTAGATCACCTGTGAACTAAACTCCCATCATCATAATCACCATCATCGTTTAACGTCCGCCTTCCATGCTAGCATGATTTTGTACATCATCATCATCATCATCATCATCATCGTTTAACGTCCGCTTTCCATGCTAGCATGGGTTGGACGATTTAACTGAGGACTGGTGAAACCGGATGGCAACACCAGGCTCCAATCTAATTTGGCAGTGTTTCTACAGCTGGATGCCCTTCCTAACGCCAACCACTCAGAGAGTGTAGTGGGTGCTTTTACGTGTCACCCGCACGAAAACGGCCATGCTCGAAATGGTGTCTTTTATGTGCCACCCGCACAAGCCAGTCCAGGGGCACTGGCAACGATCTCGCTCGAAAATCCTACGGGAGCCAGTCAGGCGGTACTGGCAACGGCCACGCTCAAAATGGTGCATCTCATGTGCCACCCGCACAAGAACCAGTCCAGGGGCACTGGCAACGATCTTACTTGGCTTGCCGGGTCTTCTCACGCACAGCACATTTCCAAAGGTCTCGGTCAGTAGTCATCGCCTCGGTGAGGCCCAATGTACGAAGGTCTTGCCTCACCACCTCAGCCCAGGTCTTCCTGGGCCTACCTCTTCCACGGGTTCCCTCAACTGTTAGGGTGTGGCACTTTTTCACGCAACTATCCTCATCCATTCTCACTACATGTCCATACCAGCGCAATCGTCTCACTTGCACACCACAACTGATGCTTCTAATGTTCAGCTTTTCTCTCAAGATACTTACACTCTGACAGGTATTCACATTGACATTACACATCCAACGGAGCATACTGGCTTCATTCCTTGCGAGCTTACGTATGTCCTCAGCAGTTACAGCCCATGTTTCACTGCCATGTAGCATGGCTGTTCGTACGCATGCGTCATACAGTCAGCCTTTTACTCTGAG
Organism: Octopus bimaculoides; assembly: GCF_046866305.1. Lineage (NCBI taxonomy): Eukaryota > Metazoa > Mollusca > Cephalopoda > Octopoda > Octopodidae > Octopus > Octopus bimaculoides. The sequence continues at coordinate 6,328,554 of NC_142944.1, forward strand.
TTAGAGTCCCTTTGTCGCCAGCAGAGGTAAGAGCTCTCTAAACTTTGCCCAGGATATTCTTATTCTAGCAGCTACACTTTCAGCGCACCCACCCCCACTACTAACTTGGTCGCCCAGATAGCGGAAGCTATTGACTACCTCTAGTTTTTCACCCTGGAATGAGATAGAAGTTGTTTCCTGTTTGTTTACAGTCTTTATTGCACCTGAACATCTGCCACAAACAAAAACTAACTTGCTAGTTAACCTGCCTTTGATGTTGCTGCACCTCTTATGTATCCATAGCTTGCACCGGATACATCTTATAGAGTTACTACCTACTCCTTTTCTACATACTGAGCAGGGCCATCTACCTGAAGGGGTTTGTGTTTTATCTACCTTCCTACTTATTAGGATTTTGGTTTTAGCTAGGTTGACTCTAAGGCCCTTCAATTCTAGACCTTGCTTCCACACCTGAAACTTCTCCTCTAGTTCTGATAGTGACTCCGCAATTAGGGCAAGGTCATCAGCATAGAGGAGCTCCCAGGGGCAACCTGTCTTGAACTCCTCTGTGATTGCCTGGAGGACTATGATAAATAAGAGGGAGCTGAGGACGGAACCTTGGTGGACCCCTACCTCTACCCGGAATTCATCGCTGTACTCATTTCCAACCCTCACCTTACTGGCAGCATCTCTGTACATGACTCGCACAGCTCTCACTAACCATATGCGTGTAAATATATACCAGAAAACCCTTTTGAATGAGCAACACTAATTCCATGGTTCCATGCTTTGAAATGACTAAACATGAACTGCTATTGGAACTTACATACCATCTACAGGAAACTTTTTTACCACTTATATGCACCAGTTTCCTCGAATAATGAAACTGCAACTACAATATTTTTATATATTTTATTTCTACTTTCATTCTCTTATTTCCCTCTATATTCCCTATTTCCTCCTTTTCCATAATAATTCGAACTCAAATATTTTCTCACACCGTTTCTGATGATGGGATATCCATAATGTCCCAGAAACAGCTGTAAGACTATTTCATTATAGATGTCCTGAAAACTTCTCTCAGCTTTGGATTTGGTATCTCATATACATATATATATATATATTTAATTAGAGGATATGTTAACCTCATGAAGAGATGGTTTCATCCAAAGAAATACAGGGTTCAAAACCAAGGATTGTTGGGGAATGAAATTCCTTAAGCATGTAGTTTATATCCAGTTAGACGAAGAAAAAAATGGAGATGAGGAAGTTACCAATTATTTATTATTTACAAAGATGACCAATTCGTTAGCAATAAATAATTGTTAACTTCCTTATCTCCATTTTCTTTTCTTCTTTTAACTGGATATAATACACACACACGCACTCATATGTATATACATATTGCGTACTCTGCTACTATCTCTTCCCTGTCTATCTCTCTCCCTCTCTTGTTCTTCTTCCTTTCTGTTTTTCTCTCTCACCCTTTCCTTATTCTTCTTTCCCTTTCACTGTTCCCTCTCTCTTTCTCGCTCTTCTTCCTTGATCCTCTCATCGCTGACATGTGACGAAAGGGATTCTCTCTTTCTGTTCACTGCCTTCCTATAGTGTTTTTTTCTGTCTCTTCTCTCATGCACGTTTATCTAGCGTTCATAATAATTTTTCTATCGTCTTGGCTTAACAGCCCTCACTGTTTGTTTTTACTGTCTTGTTCTCACTGTCCGGTTCTTGTTAACACTTTCACTTTACGCAAAAAATTCTAAATTTTATTTAATTTACTTTGCGGGAAAGACTGTTCCAACAAAGTTGCAAATTGTCCTTGCTTTCGAAACACGCAGTAGATGGAACAGGGACAACTGACGAAGGGGTATACTCTTTATGTTGCATGTTTTGTTTCTCTGTTTGTTTTTTTCGTTGTTCGAAAAAAGTTCGTTTTCTGTTTTTGTTTCTCATTGTGTTTAACGTTTTTTTTTTATGTCCTGTATCCATATATGCATGTATGTATACATATAGATGTAGGTATGTACATATATGTATGGATATATGCATATGTTTATATATTATTTATATTATTATATGATCGAATTGCCATGCATCCTTTTCCAAGTAAGTATATATATATATATATATATATATACATACATACATACATACATATATATATATATATATATATACATACATACATACATACATATATATATATGTATATATATATATATATATATATATATATATATATATATATATCATCATCATCATCATCATCGTTTAACGTCCGCTTTCCATGCTAGCATGGGTTGGACGATTTGACTGAGGACTGGTGAAACCGGATGGCAACACCAGGCTCCAATCTAATTTGGCAGAGTTTCTACAGCTGGATGCCCTTCCTAACGCCAACCACTCAGAGAGTGTAGTGGGTGCTTTTACGTGTCACCTGCACAAAAACGGTCACGCTCGAAATGGTGTCTTTTATGTGCCACCCGCATAAGAGCCAGTCCAGGGGCACTGGCAATGATCTCGCTCGAAAACCCTACAAAGGCCAGTCAGGCGGTACTGGCAACAGTCACACTCAGGATGGTACATCTTATGTGCCACCCGCACAAGAGCCAGTCCAGGGGCACTGGCAACGATCTCACTTGGCTTGCCAGGTCTTCTCACGCACAGCACATTTCCAAAGGTCTCGGTCAGTAGTCATCGCCTTGGTGAGGCCAAATGTTTGAATGTCTTGCCTCACCACCTCAGCCCAGGTCTTCCTGGGCCTACCTCTTCCACGGGTTCCCTCAACTGTTAGGGTGTGGCACTTTTTCACGCAGCTATCCTCATTCATTCTCACCACATGTCCAAACCAGCGCAATCGTCTCTCTTGCACACCACAACTGATGCTTCTTATGTTCAGCTTTTCTCTCAAGATACTTACACTCTGACGGGTATGCACATTGACATTACACATCCAGCGGAGCATACTGGCTTCATTCCTTGCGAGCTTACGCATGTCCTCAGCAGTCACAGCCCATGTTTCACTGCCATGTAGCATGGCTGTTCGTACACATGTGTCATACAGTCTGCCTTTTACTCTGAATGAGAGTCCCTTTGTCACCAGCAGAGGTAAGAGCGCTCTAAAAATTTGCCCAGGCTATTCTTATTCTAGCAGTTACACTTTCAGCGCACCCACCCCCACTACTAACTTGGTCACCCAGGTAGCTGAAGCTATCGACTACCTCTAGTTTTTCTCCCTGGAATGAGATAGAAGTTGTTTCCTGTTTGTTTACAGTGTTTATTGCACCTGAACATCGGCCACATACAAAAACTAACTTCGTAGTTAATCTGCCTTTCATATTGCTGCACCTCTTATGTGTCCATAGCTTGCACCGGGTACATCTTATAGAGTTACTACCTACTCCTTTTCTGCATACTGAGCAGGGCCATCTACCTGAAGGGGTTTGTGTTTTATCTACCTTCCCACTTATTAGGATTTTGGTTTTTGCTAGGTTGACTCTAAGGCCCTTCGATTCTAGTCCTTGCTTCCACACCTGAAACTTCTCCTCTAGTTCTGATAGTGACTCCGCAGTTAGTGCTAGGTCATCAGCATAGAGGAGCTCCCAGGGGCAACCTGTCTTGAATTCCTTTGTGATCGCCTGGAGGACTATGATAAATAGGAGGGGGCTGAGGACGGAACCTTGGTGGACCCCTACCTCTACCCGGAATTCATTACTGTACTCATTTCCAACCCTCACCTTACTGGCCGCATCTCTGTTCATGGCTCGCACAGCTCTCACTAACCATTCTTCTATCCCAAGTTTCCTCATTGACCACTAGATAAGGGATTGTATATATATATATATATATATATATATAGATAGATAGATAGATAGATATAAATATATATATATATATATATATTTTAAATTGGGTAGGCCAGTTTATGGGATTAACCTGGGCTTCTGGCCCATAAAATGTTTAGCTTTATGGCATAGGCCAACAGGTTTTGGGGTCTGACGATGTACCATAAAGCTAAACCCTTTATGGACGGGAAACCGAGGGTAATCCCTATATATATATATATATATATATATATATATATATATATATATATAAAGAGAAAGAGAGAGAGAGAGAGAGAGAGAGAGAGAGAGAGAGGGATTCACAAAAGTGACAGTGTGACCTCTATTAATTTTGTCTTTAGGTTTAATTTGTTGTTTATAGTTTTACTGTTTTGAAAATTAACACATGTTTTCAGTGGTTTTCCTTATAGGATTGACAAAGGAAGTTGAGTTTAACCCTAGGCATTAAGAGCTGCTGATGAGAATTAAGGTGGTCTACACCAAAATTTGAAATAGCGATATGGCTATATACGCTAGGGACTTACCTCCCTTTATCAGTCATTAAGTATTAGCGCTTTAATGGCTTTGGAGTTAATCTAACCCTTATTTTAGCATAAGTGGTGCTGATCAGCAGCCTCCATCACTTTTATGACCTCTATTAATTTCGCCTTTAGGTTTTAATTGTTAATAAGCCACCCTTTTAATTTATGTGTGTGTGTATATGTATATATATATATATATATATAATAATAATATTTGGGATAAAATCCAAAATTACAGGTAAAAACTCAATTAAAATCAATTTATTAAAAATTTAAATTAAATTTTCTCTAAAACTATATATTTATATATATATATGTGTGTGTGTGTGTGTGTGTGTGTGTGTGTGTGTGTGTGTGTGTATGAGTATATATATATATATAAATTACGTATGTGTGTGTGAGTGACTGACACACTCCCACATCATTTGGGTTATTACATCATAGTTCCATGGGAATATTTTTCAAGGCCTAACTGTTTGATCAGGCCATTGTTTGTGAATGAATGTTTATATATATTTAGAAATATATCTATGTGAAAATCCTTCAATTCATTTACACATATATGCACTTTGAGCTATTGTCGTTCACACTGTTACCTATATAGGCCATATGAAGCTGTTAACAAATGTATGCCATTTCAGCTTATAACACAGTGAGACGTCATTTAAACTCTCTAAACTGTTACTTTATGCATATATTCTGTTGGAGAACTCAATACAGGTCCTCCTGTTGCAGATTAAACTTATATCAATCTCATTTCTTCAGGTAATAACATCAGTGCATTCCTTTAATTTCTGATGTGTCTCATTCTTTTTTTTAATTTTGTTTGCATAGGCGCAGGAGTGGCTGTATGGTAAGTATTTTGCTTACCAACCACATGGTTCCAGGTTCAGTCCCACTGCGTGGCACCTTGCACAAGTGTCTGCTACCATAGCCTCGGGCCGACCAAAGCCTTGTGAGTGGATTTTGTAGACAGAAACTGAAAGAAGTTTGTCGTATATATGTATATATATGTGTGTGTATGTATGTGTGTGTGTATATGTTTGTGTGTCTGTTTGTTCCTCCAACATCGCTTGACAACCGATGGTGGCGTGTTTACGTCCCCATAACTTAGCGGTTCGGCTTAAGAGACCAATAGAATAAGTACTAGGCTTACAAAGAATAGGTCCTGGGGTCGATTTGCTCAACTAAAGGCAGTGCTCCAGCATGGCCACAGTCAAATGACTGAAACAAGTAAAACAGTAAAAGAGTATGGCTCTATTTTTAATTTTTATTTCTTTTCTTGAGATGCTTCTAATATCCTAAAATGCCAAACTTATTTTCTTAACATGGAATTTTACAAGTCAATGATCTAAAGTAAGGTCTGTATTTTTACAAGGCAAGTTTCGATCAACACTGTTAAACTTATGAACACCCGTCTCTTCTCTTATCTCTACCGCTGTCACATAACAATCTAGTTTCCTATCAGAACATAAAAATCTAATCTAAATATTTATCTCATCTCCATAAAAGGTAAATTGCCTTCATACGTAATTTTTTCATTGCTCTTACACCTCTTTTCACTTCCTGCTCCCAACTGATATTTTCTACTCAAAACATTTCTGGAGGGGGCACAGCCTTTACAAAAATTAAATAGTTTTAGTGCATAGGTGCAGGTGTAATTGAAAATTTGCTTCCCAACCACATGATTTTGGGTTCAGTCCCACTGTATGACATCTTGGGCAAGTGTCTTCTACTTTTGCCCCAAGCCAACCAAAACTTTATGAGTGGATTTGGTAGACGGAAACTGAAAGAAGCCCATTGTGTGTGTGTGTGTGTGTGTGTTGTGTGTACATACATACATACATACATACATACACACATACACATACACACTCACACACACATATATACACACACACACACATGTATATCTCTCTCTCTCTCTCTCTCTCTCTCTCTCTCTCTCTCTCTCTCTCTCTCTCTCTCTCTCTCTTTATATATATATATATATACCAGAGTAAGCACATAAAATGTGCAACAAGGTGGAAAAAAGAGTACTCAAATACCAGAGGTAGAGTAATATGCTTTATTTAAAAGCAGCAGAAATATAACAAAAGACTGTTACTCGGAGTTTCACGTTCCCGTTCATCGGACAGTTTTGTTACTATTTGATTACTATTTCTAACAAAACTGTCTGATGAACGGGAACGTGAAACTCCGAGTAACAGTCTTTTGTTATATTTCTGCTGCTCTTAAATAAAGTATATATATATATGTATATATATATATATATATATATATATATATACACACACCATCTAAGAAACCATAAATCAGAATAAAATGCACTCGTATATTTGTCAGTAGTGTGGGTGCATTAACTAAAATGAGCAGTATTATATATCCATTACAGCCAATCTTACTGATTGGTTTTTCACTAGGGGTTCAATGGTGTGTTAGGAGTGTTAGTCCGATTATGTGACCCTGAAGAGCACAGGGTTACATAATCGGACTGTTATCTAACACTCCACTGAACCCCTGGTTTTGGAACTGATTGGTAAGATTAGCCATAATGGAAATATAATACAGTGCATTTCAATATGTATATATCTTTTACTTTGTCAGTCATTGGACTATGGCCTTGCTGGGGTAATACCTGGAACAGTTTAGTCTAACAAATTGACTCCAGTACATATTTTTAAAAGTCTTTTGGTGTCTTTTGCCAAGCTGACAAGTTATGGGAGATGTAAACAAACAAACACCAGTAGCCCAGCAGTGGTGGGGGACAAACACAAGGACACACACATAGACATATACATCCATATATATGACAGGCTTCTTTCAGTTTCCGTCTACCAAATTCACTCATAAGATTTTGGTTGGCAGCCTGAGGCTATAAGACACTCCAGGTACCACACGGTGGGACTGAACCTGAAACCACATGGTTGGGAATCAAGCTTCTTATCATACTCACACATATATGCATCGATATGTATCTATATGCGTGTGTGTCCTTTACCACTGCTTGACAACTGGAGTTGGTTTGTTTATATCCTCATAATTTAGCAGTTCAGCACAAGATACCACTAAAATGAGCTCCAGACTAAAAAAAAAAAAAAAAAAAAAGACCAATGGGGTCGATTTGTTTAATTAAACCTTGCAAAGCGGTGTCTTAGAATGTCTGCTGTCCAATGATAGAAACAAGTAAAAAGATAATAGCTAAAATATATTATTGTATAAACCATGAATCTACGAGGACAGTAACTCCAAATAAGGACAGATACAAGGTACTACAGATAAAGACACACATGTGACAAATGTACAGCGTTTTCTCTCTTGCTTTTTACTATTGTTATGTGCCCAACCCATGTCAACATAAAATAAGCTGACATAAGATAATGGTGATGATGATGATGATGATGACAATGATGGTGGCATATACCAATATGTGTCAGTGTGTGTGTGTGTGTGTGTGTGTGTGTGTGTGTGTGTGTATGTGTATCTGTCTGTCTGTCTGTCTGTCTGTCTGTCTATTTATCTATCTATCTATCTATCTATCTATCTATCTATCTATCTATCTTTCTCTCTCTCTCTCTCTCTCTCTCTCTCTCTCTCTATCTATCTATCTATCTATTCATCTATCTATCTATCTATCTATCTATCTATCTATTTATCTATCTATCTATCTATCTATCTATCTATCTATCTATCTATCTATCTATCTATCTATATATATATATATATATATATATATATATAAATAGGGTAAAAAATCATATATTAATTAATATTGATTAATTACCAGGAAGCTAGCACATTTAAAGAATCAGAGAGATTCAGAAACAGTATCTGTAATCTCAGGGGATTAAAGTACATTTTTATGTATAACGTTGACCACTAACGTGGACATTCAATGTGCTAGAAATAGATCACATCTTGTGTCTATTAAGACCTAAATTGTTCTCAACATGAAATATAGCGGAATAACAAAACGTAAGCGAGCAAGACATTTAAAATCACCGAAAAAAATCATTATTAAACAGGGACCGGTTTCAAAATTTAACAATCTTACCGACGGTCTATTTCTCTTCAGCCTGATTTGTAATGTAACCATAATCCTCAGAACCCTATACAAAGTTGCCCACTGCCATAGGTGTGCGTGTATATGGTTCTGCTAATTACAGCTTAATGGTAAAATTCAAAAGTCTTCGTTTTGGCGCTCTAATTCCAGGAATATGTCTGCAGAAAATATTTACTGCGTCGCATATATCCAACATACATATATACATATATATATATATATATATATATATATATATATATATATATATATATATATATATATATATATATATATATATATGTATATGTATATATATATATACATATATATATATATATATAATATATATATATATATATATATATATATCAATAAGAAAATGGAGGGGAATATGTGGTACTCATCAACTTGCAGACATTGTATTATGTCAATTTACTTGTTTATTTTTTAACCAAGAGGACAATAAAAACAATATACAAACACATGTAACATATTATGTCATATCAGTAATTAAAAAGAATATCTAGTGACCGAAAATGGGACAATTTCTTACAGCTGTTTCAGCCTAGAGGTGACATGCCTCAGGAATTAAAATCACAATCTAGCAATTGTAAATGCATCACACTGACCACTAAGTCATGCACTTTCATATATATATATATATATATATATATATATAGATAGATAGATAGATATACATGCATATATATATATATATATATATATATATATATATATATATATATATATATATATATATATATATATATATATATATATATATATATATATATATATATAATATATATATATATATTGGGATAGAAGAATGGTTAGTGAGAGCTGTGCGAGCCATGCACAGAGATGCTGCCAGTAAGGTGAGGGTTGGAAATGAGTACAGCAATGAATTCCGGGTAGAGGTAGGAGTCCACCAAGGTTCCGTCCTCAGCCCCCTCTTATTTATCATAGTCCTCCAGGCAATCACAGAGGAGTTCAAGACAGGTTGCCCCTGGGAGCTCCTCTATGCTGATGACCTTGCTCTAATTGCGGAGTCACTATCAGAACTAGAGGAGAAGTTTCAGGTGTGGAAGCAAGGTCTAGAACTGAAGGGCCTTAGAGTCAACCTAGCTAAAACCAAAATCGTAATAAGTAGGAAGGTAGATAAAACACAAACCCCTTCAGGTAGATGGCCCTGCTCAGTATGTAGAAAAGGAGTAGGTAGTAACTCTATAAGATGTACCCGGTGCAAGCTATGGACACATAAGAGGTGCAGCAACATCAAAGGCAGGTTAACTAGCAAGTTAGTTTTTGTTTGTGGCAGGTGTTCAGGTGCAATAAAGACTGTAAACAAACGGGAAACAACTTCTATCTCATTCCAGGGTGAAAAACTAGAGGTAGTCGATAGCTTCCGCTATCTGGGCGACCAAGTTAGTAGTGGGGGTGGGTGCGCTGAAAGTGTAGCTGCTAGAATAAGAATAGCCTGGGCAAAGTTTGGAGAGCTCTTACCCCTGCTGGCGACAAAGGGACTCTCACTCAGAGTAAAAGGCAGACTGTATGACGCATGCGTACGAACAGCCATGCTACATGGCAGTGAAACATGGGCTGTAACTGCTGAGGACATACGTAAGCTCGCAAGGAATGAAGCCAGTATGCTCCGTTGGATGTGTAATGTCAATGTGAATACCCGTCAGAGTGTAAGTATCTTGAGAGAAAAGCTGAACATTAGAAGCATCAGTTGTGGTGTGCAAGAGAGACGATTGCGCTGGTATGGACATGTGGTGAGAATGGATGAGGATAGCTGCGTGAAAAAGTGCCACACCCTAACAGTTGAGGGAACCCGTGGAAGAGGTAGGCCCAGGAAGACCTGGGCTGAGGTGGTGAGGCAAGACCTTCGTACATTGGGCCTCACCGAGGCGATGACTACTGACCGAGACCTTTGGAAATGGGCTGTGCGTGAGAAGACCCGGCAAGCCAAGT
>NC_142944.1:6343920-6348920 GCF_046866305.1 Octopus bimaculoides
AACATCCAATGCTTCTTATGTCCAATTTTTCTCTCAACGCATTAATGCTTTGTCATACATGAACACTGACATTGCATAACCAGGGGAACATATTGAGTTCATTACTTTCACCCATTCACATGTCTTCTTCAGTCACAGCTCATGTTTCACTGCCATGCTGCACAGCTGTCCATACGTAGACATTATGCAATCTGTCTTTCACTCTGAGTGTGAGACCCTTTCGTTATCAGCAAAGGCAATAACTCCCTAATCTTTGTCCAACCAGCTCTTATCCTAGCAACTAGAATATTACCCTGGTGACATTGTAATTCAGGTGTGGAGGGCAAATCAACATGGTGGTGAGATTACTGACAATGAATTGACTCATGATAACTTGACTAATGATGAATTGACTAATGATGAATTTACTGACAAATGAATTGATTGACAAACAAATTGACTGTTGATGAATTGACTGACAAACGAATTGACTGACGTTGAATTGACTGACAAACGAATTGACTCATGATAAATTGACTGATGATGAATTGACTGTTGATGAATTGACTAACAAAGGAATTGACTGACAAAGGAGTTGACTGACAAAGGAATTGACTGACAAACGAATTGACTGATGATAAACTGACTGATGATGAATTGACTGACAAACGAATTGACTGACAAACGAATTGACTGACAAAGGAATTGACTCATGATAAATTGACTGATGGTGAATTGACTGACAAACAAATTGACTGACAAACGAATTGACTGACGTTGAATTGACTGACAAACGAAATGACTCATGATAAATTGACTGATGATGAATTGACTGATGATCAATTGACTGACAAACGAATTGACTGTTGATGAATTGACTGTTGTTGAATTGACTGACAAAGGAATTGACTGACAAACGAATTGACTCATGATAAATTGACTGATGATGAATTGACTGAAAAATGAATTGACTGTTGATGAATTGACTGACAAACGAATTGACTCATGATGAGTTGACTGACAAACAAATTGACTGATGATGAGTTGACTGACAAACAAATTGACTGACGTTGAATTGACTGACAAACGAAATGACTCATGATAAATTGACTGATGATGAATTGACTGATGATCAATTGACTGACAAACGAATTGACTGTTGATGAATTGACTGTTGTTGAATTGACTGACAAAGGAATTGACTGACAAACGAATTGACTCATGATAAATTGACTGATGATGAATTGACTGAAAAATGAATTGACTGTTGATGAATTGACTGACAAACGAATTGACTCATGATGAGTTGACTGACAAACAAATTGACTGATGATGAGTTGACTGACAAACAAATTGACTGATGTTGAATTGTACTAGACCATATTTAGAAAGACAAAGAGGAAGAGAAAGAAGAAGAAAGAGTAAGAGAGAGAAAGAGAGAGAGAGGGAGAGAGAGAAAGAGAGGAGAGTAAGAGAGAGAGAGGGGAGAAAGAGAGAGATAGAGGGAGAGAGAGAAAGAGAGAGATAGAGGGAGAGAGAGAAAGAGAGGAGAGAAAGAGAGAGAGGGGAGAAAGAGAGAGAGAGAGAGAGCATTGGATGGGTTGGTGCATAATTCCAACACAGTATATAGATACATGCATGATCGTTTAGTGTGTGTTGGAATTGAAACTGTCTCTTTGAGGTTAAAAGTTCACTTGTAGCACCATCACTATAAGTGATTCAGTTTGATCGTATGCATGACGCAGAGTTCTATAAATAAGCATGAAAAGAACAAAAGACACAGCTCAGTGAATTTATCTCAACTAATTGAATCCAGTTAAGTTGGTTTCAACTTTTAACACTCAAATTCTTTGCTCCATTCATTTTTCTTTGTGATCATGAGATTTTGTTTCTTGCTTTTTTTCTATATATTTTTTTTTGAAATATTATACCACACACACACACACACACACACACACACACACACGCACGTCAAAAAACACACACACACACACACACTGACTTCACACTTATAGAACAAGAGCAAATAAAAAAAAAATAGACAACAGCAAAATAAAAGACATGTTGCAAATCAGTGAACTGTGACATGCAATTGTCACAAGCAATGAATCATGTTAGAAATGCTTTTATAAATATTATAAAGCATTGTAAAAACTCAAAAGATTTGTCCTTTGAAATCATGAAAAGACCCTTGCTTACACACACACACACACACACACACACACACACACACACACACACACACACACACATCATGTTAACATATATTTCTGTTACAGATTTAGTTTCTGAAATTATGATATCATAACTTGCTTCCTCCATATGTCATAGCTTTTTCTGACCAGCATCTGTTGATGTCAACAACTTATTCTGTTTCATTTCTTCTTTTTTTGTTTTTTTAATGTAATTTAGAAATAAATATGATTATCTTTTACTTGTTTCAGTCATTGGACTGTGGCCATGCTGGGGCACCACCTTGAAGGGTTTTAGTTGAACAAATCAATCCCAGTATATCTTTTATCTTTTACTTGTTTCACTCATTGGACTGTGGCCATGCTGGAGCACCACCTTGAAGGGTTTTAGTTGAACAAATCAATCCCAGTATATCTTTTATCTTTTACTTGTTTCAGTCATTGGACTGTGGCCATGCTGGGGCACCACCTTGAAGGGTTTTAGTTGAACAAATCAATCCCAGTATATCTTTTATCTTTTACTTGTTTCAGTCATTGGACTGTGGCCATGCTGGGGCACCACCTTGAAGGGTTTTAGTTGAACAAATCAATCCCAGTATATCTTTTATCTTTTACTTGTTTCAGTCATTGTACTGTGGCCATGCTGGGGCACCACCTTGAAGTGTTTTAGTTGAACAAATCAATCCCAGTATATCTTTTATCTTTTACTTGTTTCAGTCATTGGACTGTGGCCATGCTGGGGCACCACCTTGAAGGGTTTTAGTTGAATGAATCAATCCCAGTATATCTTTTATCTTTTACTTGTTTCAGTCATTGGACTGTGGCCATGCTGGGGCACCACCTTGAAGGGTTTTAGTTGAACAAATCAATCCCAGTATATCTTTTATCTTTTACTTGTTTCAGTCATTGGACTGTGGCCATGCTGGGGCACCACCTTGAAGGGTTTTAGTTGAACAAATCAATCCCAGTATATCTTTTATCTTTTACTTGTTTCAGTCATTGGACTGTGACCATGCTGGGGCACCACCTTGAAGGGTTTTAGTTGAAGAAATCAATCTCAGTATATCTTTTATCTTAATACAGTTCTATATTTAAGAGATGAGGAATTATGTACATTATTTACATTATTTACAATTGACAGATATTTGTCCTCATCTTGTTTGTTGTTAACACAACATTTCAGCTGATATACCCTCCAGCCTTCATCAGGTGTCTTGAGGAAATTTTGAACCTGGGTTCTCATTCCTATGGTATTTTTAGATATTATTATTATAATTATTATTATTATTATTGAGTGAGAGAGCAGTGCATGCTATCAAAGTGACACTGGGGTAAAATATACAAAGCCCATTATACCCATCATGACTACTTGTCTGATAAAGGTACACCAGGCACATGCATCACAACCATATGTGAGTGACATGGTGATCTCATATCAAGATAAACAGCGCATGACCTCGCAGGTGGGGCCCAGTTAGAATTTTCTTCAGGTCAAGTAGCCCATCCTGCTCAAAATGTCTCTGAATAAAGGGTTGTTTAAGGATGTTGAGCAAAACACCCATGTTTCCAAAGGTGAATTATTCAAACCCCAAAGAATTCCTCTCAACACATGGCTATGATGCTCCCCCACTACTTCTGCTCATGATCAGAAATGCACATATCGTCAGCCACCAAGGGACATGCTCAACTGGTTAAGGTCAAACAACTGACAAGCAAATCTGTGGTATTAAGCAGAATATTTGCTGTAGCCCATCTTTTATGCCAAGACAAAACAATATACATAACACTTCCAACTAATTAAGATCAGAAACCATGAGAGCCACTGCCTGGTACTGCATCTGGGCATTCATTATTATTATTAATATTATTATTATTATTATTATTATTGTTATTATTATTATTATTATTATTATCATCATTATTATCATAAATAATGTAAATCTTTCATCTTTCATTTGTGTCAATCATTGCACTGTGGCCATGCTGGGGCACCACGTTGATGAATTTTAGTTGAATGACTCAATCGCATATGTATTTATTTTTTTGAACCTGTTACTTATTTTATCGCTCTCTTTTGCTGAACTGCTAAGTTGTAGGGATGTAAACCCACCAACACTGTTGTCAAGTGGTGGTGAGGGACAAGCACAGACACACACACAGACACACACGCGCACACACACACACACACACACACACACACACACACACACACACACACACACACACACGTACAATGGGCTTCTTTCAGTTTCCATCTAACAGATTGGCTCACAAAGCTTTGATCGATCGGCTGAAAGCTATGGTAGAGAACACCATGCAGAAAGAGCAAATGCTATACTTTTCTGATGAGTATTAAATTATTCTTCCATTCCAGAAAGAATTTTTAAATACAGAAGCATTCAGCAATGCAAGATTGGTTGTTATGAGACTCTATAAATAATATACCGACTCCATTAGCTGATATTAGAATTTGCTTTTTGAGCGGTATGTGTATACTTTGCCAATCTATATTCACAAAGAACTTATAAAGATTTGCAACAAACTGAAAAAAATCAGTGATGCTTCCTCTTGTTGCTCTCAGCATGAGAAATGCCAAGAACCTGCATTTGATTCAATGGAACCATGTAACCAACAGCACTGTTATTCACCAGTTGTGACAGATAGTAAATAAAGTCTGAACGTAATTTATTGTTGTTTCTTTCTAGGAAAGAGACTTGCTCGTTCTCACACTGTCATTAAAGTATGTCAGTCGGTCTATTGTACTGAGACCACCATTTGTAAGAATAGTTGTTCCACAAGTCAACAAAAGGTAACTCTACGAGGCCACAT
>NC_142944.1:6353920-6371420 GCF_046866305.1 Octopus bimaculoides
TTCTAGTGAGATAGCTGCAGGAGAAATACCTAGCCAAGGATAAACCTTTGTACCTGGCCTTCGTTGAGATGGAGAAAGCCTTTGCCAGGGTCCCCCGATCCCTTATCTGGTGGTCAATGAGGAAACTTGGGATAGAAGAATGGTTAGTGAGAGTTGTGCGAGCCATGTACAGAGATGTTGCCAGTAAGGTGAGGGTTGGAAATGAGTACAGTAATGAATTCTGGGTAGAGGTAGGGGTCCACCAAGGTCCCGTCCTCAGCCCCCTCCTATTTATCATAGTCCTCCAGGCGATCACAGAGGAATTCAAGACAGGTTGCCCCTGGGAGCTCCTCTATGCTGATGACCTTGCACTAATTGCGGAGTCACTATCAGAACTAGAGGAGAAGTTTCAGGTGTGGAAGCAAGGACTAGAATTGAAGGGCCTTAGAGTCAACCTAGCAAAAACCAAAATCGTAATAAGTAGGAAGGTAGATAAAACACAAACCCCTTCAGGTAGATGGCCCTGCTCAGTATGTAGAAAAGGAGTAGGTAGTAACTCTATAAGATGTACCCGGTGCAAGCTATGGACACATAAGAGGTGCAGCAATATCAAAGGCAGATTAACTACGAAGTTAGTTTTTGTATGTGGCAGATGTTCAGGTGCAATAAACACTGTAAATAAACAGGAAACAACTTCTATCTCATTCCAGGGTGAAAAACTAGAGGTAGTCGATAGCTTCCGCTATCTGGGTGACCAAGTTAGTAGTGGGGGTAGGTGCGCTGAAAGTGTAGCTGCTAGAATAAGAATAGCCTGGGCAAAGTTTAGAGAGCTCCTTACCTCTGCTTGCAACAAAGGGACTCTCACTCAGAGTAAAAGGCAGACTGTATGACGCATGCGTATGAACAGCCATGCTACATGGCAGTGAAACATGGGCTGTGACTGCTGAGGACATGCGTAAGCTCACAAGGAATGAAGCCAGTATGCTCTGCTGGATGTCTAATGTCAATGTGCATACCCGTCAGAGTGTAAGTATCTTGAGAGAAAAGCTGAACATAAGAAGCATCAGTTGTGGTGTGCAAGAGAGACGATTGCACTGGTATGGACATGTGGTGAGAATGAATGAGGATAGCTGCGTGAAAAAGTGCCACACCCTAACAGTTGAGGGAACCCGTGGAAGCGGTAGGCCCAGGAAGACCTGCGCTAGGTGGTGAGGCAAGACCTTCGAACATTTGGCCTCACCGAGGCGATGACTACTGACTGAGACCTATGGAAATGTGCTGTGCGTGAAAAGACCCGGCAAGCCAAGTAAGATCGTTGCCAGTGCCCCTGGACTGGCTCTTGTGCGGGTGGCACATGGGATGGACCATTTTGAGCTTGGCCGTTGCCAGTACCGCCTGACTGGCCTTCATAGGATTTTCGAGCAAGATCATTGCCAGTGACCCTGGACTGGCTCTTGTGCAGGTGGCACATAAAAGACACCATTTTGAGCGTGGCCGTTGCCAGTACCACCTGACTGGCCCTCGTGCGGGTGACACGTAAAAGCACCCACTACACTCTCTGAGTGGTTGGCGTTAGGAAGGGCATCCAGCTGTAGAAACTCTGCCAAATTAGATTGGAGCCTGGTGTTGCCATCCGGTTTCACCAGTCCTCAGTCAAATCGTCCAACCCATGCTAGCATGGAAAGCGGACGTTAAACGATGATGATGATGATGATGATGATGATATATATATGTATATATATGTGTATATTTATATAGATAGATATATATATATACATACATACATATATATATATATGTATATATATATGTGTGTGTTAAGTCACTTGGCTCAGTGGTTATAGCGTCGAGCTTGCAATCATGCGGTTGTGAGTTTGAATCCTGGACCGGGCTGTGTGTTGTGTTCTTGAGCAAGACACTTTATTTCACATTGGTCCAGTTCACTCAGCTATAAAAATGAGTTGCGACGTCACAGGTGCCAAGCAGTAATGGACTTTGCCTTTCCCTTGGGTAACATCAGTAGCAGAAAGAGGGGAGGCCGGTATGCATGGGCGACTGCTGGTCTTCCATAAACAACCTTGCCCGGACTTGTGTCTTGGAGGGGAACTTTCTAGTTGCAATCCCATGGTCAGTCATGACCGAAGGGGGTCTCAGCATATATATATATATATATATATATATATATATATTATATATATATAGATATAGATATATGCATACATACATATATATATATTGATATATGCATATATATACATACATACATATATATATATACACACACATATATATATACATATATATATATATATATATATATATATATATATATATATGTGGGGGGGGGTGTATATATATATATATATATACATATACATATATATAGAACAAACTTCTTTCAGCTTTCATATAAAAAAAAAAAACATTGAAGGCTTTAGTAGAGCTTGAGGTTATAATAAATGTCACTTGTCCAACGTGCCATAAAGTGAGACTGAACCCAGAACCATATGGTTGAGAAACAAACTTCTTACCATACAGTCACACCTGTGTCTATTCAAACTTCTTATCACACTGTGATTGCATAATAAAATTACAGATATAGAATTAAACACAAAAATAACTAAAAAAAAAAAAAAATTCCCATGCATATAATTAGTTATATAGATATATCATTATTTCTGAGACACAAGTCTTGGTTGGGAAATATAAGTCTAAACTGATCCTGTTACTATGTAATTACTTCAGCTTTAGCACAAGGTTCAAATCAAGTCACATGTACAACTCTGATAATTTCAAAAGATTGGTTAAATTGATAGAGCACCTGACAAAATGCTATGACATTCACAAGCCTTTATGTTCTGAGTTCAAATTATGTGATGTCAACTTTGCCTTTCATCCTTCTTGGGTCAATAAAGCAGAGTACCATTCAAGAACTGTAATTGATCTCTATTCCTACGAATCATCTTAGATGTGAAAAGAATTGTAATATAAGACAAGCTTTTCCTCTTGTAGATGGAATAATGTAGCCATCGGTATACAATAGTAAATCAATGATTGTAGCAACTAAACAGTTCGGTTCTATACCGAAAACCAGTTGAAGCTACAAAAGATAGTAATATTTACTTCAAGGAGTGTTGTTGTTGTCTCTTGTCTCACTTTGGAAACACAATTGCCATAGAATTATGAAAGAAAAATATAAATTCATATCTCAATGAAAGAATGTTGCTGTTGTTGACCAGGAAGATAGAAGTGTTGATATAGAAGAGAAAGAAAGAAATGTGTTGTTAATGAAGGTAACTACTTTATGCCTTAGTAAAAATGACATCACCAGATGATCAGTAAAAAACAATATCTTAAATTTGAGAAAATGGTCCAGATTGTAATGTAATTTCAAATAAATTTTATAGGTTTTGCTTCTACACCTGGAATTCTTCTTTAAGTTATTCACAGACTCCATTGTAAGAACTAAAACTAGTGTATAGTACTCATGATCAGATAGTTTTAAACTCCTCTGTTGCATCTTGGGGAACCATAATAGGAGCATGTTAAGAATTAAACTACGGAGGTCACCTACCAGTATACTAAATTCCTCACTGAACTCATTGCCAACTCTCCCTTTGCTGACTGCATTTGTGTGTATGTGGCTTGTGCCACTCTCACAAGTCATTCTTCTACACCTAATTTTTGTAAATACCACCAGATTTCAGATTATAACATCATGTCAAAGGCATTCTATAAATCAGTGGTCCTCAACTGGAGTCCACATGACCCTTTGAGGTCGCTATGACCCTTTAGGGTCCATATACAATTTTTGTTGTTAAAATTTACATACAATAAACTACTTATGCTTCTACAACACACAAAATATTTTGACAATCTTTTTTTTAATACAATTCCTAACATTCATTTATAAAAATATAATAGGATTTTTTAAAACCTTGAATGGTTATAAGGGTCCTCTTGAATAAAATAAGGATCAAAGGGGTCCATAGGGAACAAAATGGTCGAGATCAACAAATGGTAAGTAGAGAAATTTGCACTTAGCTAAAAGTTCTTCTGAACCTGAAACCACACTGTTGCAAACCAAGCTTCTAGGTGACACAGCCATGCCTCTACCTATTGCAAAATATTGGTTTAAAAACCTGGCAAAATCAACAAACATCTATACATCATCATCATCATCATCATCATCATCATCATCATCATCATCATCATCATCATCATCGTTTAATGTCCGTTTTCCATGCTGGCATGGGTTGGACGGTTTGACAGGGGACTGGCAAACCAGGAGGCTTCACCAGGCTCCAATCTAATCTGGCAAGGTTTCTACAACTGAATGCCCTTCCAAATGCCAACCACTCCAAGAGTGTAGTGGGTGCTTTTTACATGCCACTGGCACAGGAGACAGTCAGGTGGCACTGTGTGTGTGTCTTTGTGCTTGTCTCCCACGATCATTTGACAACTGCTGTTGGTTTGTTTTACTTTTATTTCTATGACTGGATACCTTCCCTAATACCAACTATTTCACCAGTAATAGAGAGGTTACCATGACATTGGAAAGTCTAAACTGTCCTCTCAACCTTACATTGCCTTCTCTTGTTGACCAGCCACTTTATAGAGTGTGCAGGAAACATTTTATTGTAGCACCAACATTAGTGGTGTTACCTTGTACCCAATAAGACTAAAAAGTCTTTGTTACTGAAGATGATAAAGTGGAAAGACATTGATTTTAAAACAGTATTAAAATCTGATATTTTTTATCATTGTTTGGTAAGTATTTCAGCTAAAGCCAGATCATGTCTTTTTGGAGACACCACTATGAAAGGTTGCTAAACGAAGAGAATGAATGGGAGAAAGAGAGTCTGCTGAATGTCGAACCAATAGAGGGACCAGCTATCCGAACTGACAGCACCTTGGTAGATAAAGCAATTAATGGTAGGAAGACAGGGAAAGTCCCCGGCCTATCAGGAATCACCTCACAGATGCTTAAAAAATCTGGTGGTGTTGGCTATAGCCTAGTCACCCATATTACGAACCAGGTGATACACGAAGGAGTCATACCCAATGACTGGTGTAGCAGTACCATAGTCGACTGCTACAAAGGTAAAGGTGACGCTTTAGATACAAATAATTACAGAGGTATCAAGTTGTTGGATCAGGTAATGAAAGTCATGGAGAGGGTCGTAGCCCAACTAATTAAGGAGAGTCAGTCTAGATGAGATGCAGTTTGGGTTCATGCCAGGGAAAAGCACCACTGAAACTATATTTCTGGTAAGACAACTGCAGGCAAAATACCTAGCCAAAGATAAACCTCTGTACCTGGCTTTCATTGATATGGAGAAAGCCTTTGACAGGGCCTCTCGATCCCTTATCTGGTGGTCAAGGAGGAAACTAGAGATAGATGAATGGCTAGTGAGAGCTATGCGAGCCATGTACAGAGATGCTGTCAGTAAGGTGAGGGTTGGCAATGAGTACAGAATTCCGGGTAGAGGTAGAGGTCCACCAAGGATCAGTCCTCAGCCCCCTCTTATTCATCATAGTCCTCCAGGTAATAACAGAGGAATTCAAGACAGGATGCCCCTGGGAGGTCCTCTATGCTGATGACCTTGCTCTAATTGCTGAGTCACTACCAGAACTAGAGGAGAAGTTTCAGAATGTGACGTTGAAGTTCCTTCCCAAATCATAAGGGCCAGTTCTCTTGGTTTCCATGGCATATGTAATCCCTATTAAACTGGACACTGGTCCGTCACATGATTACTCATTTTTGCCAGCTGAGTGGACTGGGGTAACGTGGAATGAAGTGTTTTGCTCAAGAACACTTGTTGCTCAGTCCAGGAATTGAAACCACAATCTTACAATCATGAGTCCAACACCCTAACCACTAAGCTATGCATATCCACACATTTAGTACCACAACATGCTCCAATTTTCATTGAGTCCCTGTCACTACATATATAATAACCCCCACACACACACACACGCCATACACACATGCATACACATATCCTTACGCAAACCAACAACAACATCATCACTCGGTTCAGTTAAACATAAAATACATGCACACAAAAATATCGTCGTCGTCATCATTCTCATCATCATCATCATTGTTGTCATCATAACCAGTGACATCTTGATAGCCACAAACATTCTAATCTATTGTACATGAATAATAGTAAATGCTGTTGAAAAGCTATTATTCTGTACTGAGTCCTCCTTGCCAGCCTGTGGACACCACAATATGTCCATATATACTGGGTTATTCAAAAACAAAGCAGATTTTAAATTTATTTTTAAAACAAGCGGTAAGATATACAAGCATATTCTACATATTTCTTGATAGAGGAAGGTTTAAAGTTTATTTTAAGGTAGTCTGCACTCAACATAAGCACTGGTGCTTTTTCCTTTACAAATGCAACCATTTTCTGTGAAATTTTTGTGCCATTTTAAAATTTGTTTGTGACGAGGTGGATTTTTATTGAATTGGCAGCGAAATTCACGTTGCACTTGTACAATTGATTTGTATTTCTCAAACTGCAGCACACAAAAAGACTTTTCTTATGGCATCACCATTTTCTAAGGGATTACACAAATAAAAATTATACAACTTTGAATAAAATGAACAAAATGAAACATTCAAACAAAATTAAAATATTATTTTATTTAAGGCTTAATTCAATTGATCATATTCAGCTATAAACTTTAAATCTTCCCCTATCAAGAAACATGTAGAATTTATTTGTGTCTTAAAAATAAATTTGAAATCTGCTCTTTCTTGTTGAATAAACCTGTGTGTGTGTGTGTGTGTGTGTATGTGTGTGTGTGTGTGTGTGTGTGTGTGTGTGTATGCATATATGTGCGTGTCGGCGTACTTTTTGGTATTTGCCTGCCAAAAATTAATGCACCACATGAAAGATATTTTACAGTGTAAAATGTTCTTCTTGGGTGACTTTGCATCTTTTGCCTACTTTGGAGAATCATAAGAACAAAGAACAGGAATCAATATTGTCCTTGACAGTGGTGCCCTCCGAATAAATATCGTAGCAGCCCAGTCATGGAACAATGAAAGAATAAATGAACATACTTCAATAACTTTCTCTTTATTTCCTTATTTCTTCATTCTCTCGCTTTTTCTCTCTCCTTGCCTCTCTCTCTCTCTCTCTCTCTCTCTCTTTTATTGTCTCTCTCTCTCTCTCTCTTTTTGTCACTCTCTCTCTTTTTGTCTCTCTCTCTCTCTTTTTGTCTCTCTCTCTCTTTTTGTCTCTCTCTCTCTTTTTGTCTCTCTCTCTCTCTTTTTGTCTCTCTCTCAGTCTCTCCATGTCTCTCCCCTCAGTCTCACTCTCCCTCCCCCTCTCTCTTATTTGACTATTTACAGTAAACTTTAAACAGAATATATATATGTGTCTGTGTGTATGTGTGTACGTGTGTGTGCGTGTATCATCATCATCGTCATCATCATCATTTAATGTCCACCTCCCATGCTAGCATGGGTGGGACGGTACCACAAGAACCAGCCAAGCAATTTTATAAACCTTTTAACACCTTCTCTTCTTCATCTTTAATTGTTTGTTGAGTTTCTCTAGGATTCGTGTTCTATAAATTCTCATAACACACTTTATATTTGTAACATTTTCATATTTAAAAAATACTTATAAGAGTAAGCTACCAATTCAATATGAAGAATCTTTACTAGAAATCTAACTTTGGAAACCCACAAAGTAAAGGATATAGATCTCAAACTTTTCTCACATTTATTTATATGAATACATATATATGTATATATACTATATATATACATTATATATATATATATATATATATATATATATATATAAATATATATATATATATATATATATATATATATATATATGCATATGTATATATCATCATCATCATTGTTTAACGTCCGCTTTCCATGCTAGCATGGGTTGGACGGTTTGACTGAGGACTGGTGAAACCGGATGGCAACACCAGGCTCCAATCTGATTTGGCAGAGTTTCTACAGCTGGATGCCCTTCCTGACGCCAACCACTCATGTATGTATATATATATATATATGTATATATATATATATATATATATATATATATATATATATATATATATATATATATATTATATATATATATATATATAAATATATATATATATATATATATATATATATATACATATATATATATATATATATATATATATATATATATATATATATATATATATATATATATATATATATATATTATATATATATATATATCTATATATTATATATATATATCTATATATATAATATATATATATACATATGAGTGTGTGTCTGTGTGTAAATATATATGTATCTATATATATACATATGTGTGTGTATATAATATATATATATATATATATATATATATATATATATATATATATATATATATATATGTATATATACATATGAGTGTGTGTGTCTGTGTGTAAATATATATGTATCTAAATATATATATATGTGTGTGTGTGTATATAATATATATATATATATATATACATATATATATATATATATATATATATATATATATATATATATATATATATATATATATATATATATATATATGTATATATACATATGAGTGTGTGTGTCTGTGTGTAAATATATATGTATCTATGTATATATGTGTATATATATATATATATATATATATATATATATATATATATATATATATATCTTCTCTTCTTTTCAGGTACACGACACTGCTTTTCCCCTTCCCAGGCTACAGGCCCACACCCCCAACACCCATACTGTTAGGATTGGCACTCTCAACGTCGGCACGCTGAAAGGTAGATCTGGTGAAATTGTTGAGATGCTTGAACGGAGATGCGTAGATATGTGCTGCATCCAGGAAGTAAGATGGAGAGGAGGTTCTGCAAGGTTCCTCACAGGCAAAGAACACAGGTACAAGATTTTCTGGGCAGGGAACACTGACGGGGTCGGGGGCGTAGGAATACTTCTAGCGGAGAAATGGGTGGATAAGGTAATCGAGGTCGTTAGAGTAAGTGACAGAGTACTTAAGATCAGACTAGTGCTTCATCATAGATTAGCTACTGTCATCTCAGCCTATGCACCTCAACCTGGGCTACCAGATGGTCTGAAAGACCAATTCTATGACACCCTCTTGCAAACTACCTCGTCGACGAGTGACAGGGACCTTCTCTTTGTGGCTGGAGACTTCAACGGTCATGTCGGACGTCGTGCTGGGGGCTTCCATGGCATACATGGAGGCTATGGCTTCGGTTCCCGCAACGAGGAGGGAACCAGACTGCTGGAGTTCTGTGATGCAACCAATCTTATGGCCTGCAATACCAACTTCAGGAAACCTGCCAGTCACCTAGTCACCTACCGCTCCGGCAGACACTCTAGCCAAATCGACTACATCCTCGCCAGAAATAGGGAAAGAGGGCGGCTTATAAATGCCAAAACCTACCCTGGCGAAGAATGTACCCCACAACATAGATTAGTAGTTAGCGACTTTGGGATCAAGGCAAAATGGGTGCCCAGAATTAGACAGGCTTGGAGAAGAAGGGTGTGGAAGCTTAAAGACCCTGCAAACGGACAGAGACTTAGAGACAAGTTACTTGAAGCATTTAACGAAATAGAAGGGGATATAGCATCATACAACGTGGAAGACAATTGGAGATTTCTGCGGGACAACCTGTTGAAAGCCACCGACCAGATTTGTGGGTGGTGTAAGGTCCCCTCCCAACCCAGAGTAACGTGGTGGTGGAACAAGGAGGTAGACAGGGCTATTAGACAAAAGAAACAAGCTTGGAAGGACTGGAAGAACGGTGGTAGCAGGGAATTGTACCAATGTGCCAGAAGGGAGGCTAGGCGACAGGTTTATTTAGCCAGAGGGGAAGCAGATAAGGAAAGATTTGCCAATGTTCTGCGCCGTGAGGACCAAAGACTCGAGGTATTTCGGGTTGCAAGACAGTGTAGGAGAGAGAATAGTGATGTTGTAGGAGAGAAATGTGTTCGCATGGATGATGGTACGCTTGCATTAAATGAGGATGCAAAGAAAGAGGTCTGGAGATGCCACTACGATAGATTGCTTAATAAAGAGAATGAATGGGAGAAAGAGAGCCTGCCTTATGTCGACCCAATAGAGGGACCAGCTATCCGAGTTGATAGTACCAGGGTAGATAAAGCAATTAAGAGTATGAAGACCGGGAAAGCCCCCGGCCCATCAGGAATCACTGCAGAGATGCTCAAAATATCTGGCAGTGTTGGCTATAGCCTAGTCACCCGTATTACGAACCAGGTGATACACGAAGGAGTCATACCCTATGACTGGTGTAGCAGCATCATAGTCAACTGCTACAAAGGTAAAGGGGACGCTTTAGATACAAATAATTACAGAGGCATCAAGCTGTTAGATCAGGTTATGAAAGTTACAGAGAGGGTCATAGCCCAACTAATTAGGGAGCGAATCAATTTAGATGAGATGCAGTTTGGGTTCGTGCCAGGTAAAAGCACTACTGATGCCTTATTTCTAGTGAGACAGTTGCAAGAGAAATACCTAGCCAAGGATAAACCTCTGTACCTGGCTTTCGTTGACATGGAGAAAGCCTTTGACAGGGTCCCCCGATCCCTTATCTGGTGGTCAATGAGGAAACTTGGGATAGAAGAATGGCTAGTGAGAGCTGTGCGAGCCATGTACAGAGATGCGGCCAGTAAGGTGAGGGTTGGAAATGAGTACAGCAATGAATTCCGAGTAGAGGTAGGGGTCCACCAAGGTTCCGTCCTCAGCCCCCTATTATTTACCATAGTCCTCCAGGCAATCACAGAGGAGTTCAAGACAGGTTGCCCCTGGGAGCTCCTCTATGCTGATGACCTTGCCCTAATTGCGGAGTCACTATCAGAACTAGAGGAGAAGTTTCAGGTGTGGAAGCAAGGTCTAGAATTAAAGGGCCTTAGAGTCAACCTAGCTAAAACCAAAATCCTAATAAGTAGGAAGGTAGATAAAACACAAACCCCTTCAGGTAGATGGCCCTGCTCAGTATGTAGAAAAGGAGTAGGTAGTAACTCTATAAGATGTACCCGGTGCAAGCTATGGACACATAAGAGGTGCAGCAACATCAAAGGCAGGTTAACTAGCAAGTTAGTTTTTGTTTGTGGCAGATGTTCAGGTGCAATAAAGACTGCAAACAAACAGGAAACAACTTCTATCTCATTCCAGGGTGAAAAACTAGAGGTAGTCGATAGCTTCCGCTATCTGGGCGACCAAGTTAGTAGTGGGGGTGGGTGCGCTGAAAGTGTAGCTGCTAGAATAAGAATAGCCTGGGCAAAGTTTAGAGAGCTCTTACCCCTGCTGGCGACAAAGGGACTCTCACTCAGAGTAAAAGGCAGACTGTATGACGCATGCGTACGAACAACCATGCTACATGGCAGTGAAACATGGGCTGTAACTGCTGAGGACATACGTAAGCTCGCAAGGAATGAAGCCAGTATGCTCCGTTGGATGTGTAATGTCAATGTGAATACCCGTCAGAGTGTAAGTATCTTGAGAGAAAAGCTGAACATTAGAAGCATCAGTTGTGGCGTGCAAGAGAGACGATTGCGCTGGTATGGACATGTGGTGAGAATGGAGGAGGATAGCTGCGTGAAAAAGTGCCACACCCTAACAGTTGAGGGAACCCGTGGAAGAGGTAGGCCCAGGAAGACCTGGGCTGAGGTGGTGAGGCAAGACCTTCGTACATTGGGCCTCACCGAGGCGATGACTACGGACCGAGACCTTTGGAAATGGGCTGTGCGTGAGAAGACCCGGCAAGCCAAGTAAGATCGTTGCCAGTGCCCCTGGACTGGTTCTTGTGCGGGTGGCACATGAGATGCACCATTTTGAGCGTGGCCGTTGCCAGTACCGCCTGACTGGCTCCTGTAGGATTTTCGAGCGAGATCGTTGCCAGTGCCCCTGGACTGGCTTGTGCGGGTGGCACATAAAAGACACCATTTCGAGCGTGGCCGTTTTCGTGCGGGTGACACGTAAAAGCACCCACTACACTCTCTGAGTGGTTGGCGTTAGGAAGGGCATCCAGCTGTAGAAACTCTGCCAAATCAGACTGGAGCCTGGTGTTGCCATCCGGTTTCACCAGTCCTCAGTCAAATCGTCCAACCCATGCTAGCATGGAAAGCGGACGTTAAACGATGATGATGATGATCATCATTACACCATTAACCAATCCTAACTTAACTATTTTTATACAATCCCTATCATAACCATAACAAAATCTAGCACTACATATAACTTCTCCTCACCCTCACCCAGGATTCATAATGGAACTAAGATGGATGAGAGCAAGGGTCGTGGCGGTGGTGGTGGTGGTGAGTGGGAAAGTGGAGTAGCACAGGATAGTTGGATCTGCCTTTTTTCTTCTTCTTCTCTTTTTTTGTTTGTTTGTTCAGTTTTTTTTTGTTTTTTTTTTCATCCTTATTAGTAACAACCATGTGCTTACTCCAAATGGTATTCATATCCTATTGGCACATTTACCCACTTCTTTTGTGAACAGTAAAATTACCTTACAAAAAAAAAAAAAACAAAAGAAACAAGAGCATTAGAAAAAACAAAACCTTTGCCCTCATGCAGTTTCCTCCTTTCCTGTGTGTAGGGGGAGGAGGAAGAAGAAGGAGAAGGATAAAGAGAAGGCATGGTAAGGGGGCGGGGCTGTGTCAATAAGAGCCTGATCCTCTCTCTCCCTCTCTCTTTCTCTCCACAGGCAGCTATTGTGCACTGTTGTTGTTCCGAACTGGTTTCTCTCTTTTGGCTTTGCCATTTTATTTAACCCAGGGTGTATAGTGTGGCTGGGTGGGTAAGGTAAGTGGTGGGTGGATAAGGTGGATGGAGGCAAAGTGTTTGATAACAGTCCGGATTCATATGTCAATTACCTAAAGGAAAAATTAGCAATTCCTTTCGCTTGTCTTTTTACTCTTTTACTACTACTATTACTACTACTACTACTACTACTACCACCACCACCACCACCACCAAAAACAACAACAACAACAGCAACAACAATGATAATGATAACAATAGTAATCCTTTCTACAATAGGCACAAGGCCTGAAGTTTTAGGGGTAAGGAAATAGTCAGCTTCATCAACCCCCAGTACACAACTGGTACTTATTTCATCGAGAGGAGTAAAGACAGAGAGACAGATACATTTGCACATGCATACATACACTCATACAAACATCCATCCATCTATCCATCCATCCATCCATACATACATGCATACATACATACATACATAAATACATACACACACACTAGCATACATACACACATACATATGAACATACATACACTCACACACATACATACATACTTACATGCATGCATACATCCATCCATCCATACATACATACGTATATGCATATATGCATACACACACATATATACATACATATATACATATGTATATGCATACATACATGAGTACATACATACATACTTCCATACATGCATACATGCATACATGCATACATGCATGCATACATACATACATACATACTTACATACACACATACATACAAACATACATACATATGTGAGTATAAACGAGAAAGGAGAAAGCTAATTCGAAGACTATGGATCCCAGTCCATCACTGGAACGGTAAAAATCTGTAAAACTTTCCAGAAGTTTATCATTTAAATATATATGAGCATGTCTAGATATGCAGCTATATGCATGAGAATACATACATGAAACATACAAATCTGCACATACATACATACATGATGGCTGATACATGCATACATACATACATACATACATACATACATACTTACCTCTTTTTGATGTTGAAATTCCAATGTAGGAGCTTTGAACCTAGGCTAAAAACTGGTTCTTTTCTCTATTGGCAAGAAATCTTGAAATAAACTGAACAATGACATATGTACAGACATTCATACATATATAACATAATATATATCATCCCTTTTAGGTCTTACAAACATCTAAACATATATAAGGCAGGTGTGGCTCTGTGGTAAAAGGTCTGCTTCCCAATTATATGGTCTCGCTGTGTGACATCTTGGAAACAGGCAAGGGTTGGTGACAGGAAGGGCATGCAGCTTTAGAAAAATCCACCTCAACAAATTCTGTCCAATCCATGTGAGCATGGAAAGTGGATTTAAATGATGATGATGGTGATGATGATGATGACGATGATGATAAGGGTATGATTTCAGGGAGATTTGGTTGTTATTTCTTATTTCTTTACTGCTCACAAGGGGCTAAGCATAGAGGGTCAAACAAGAACAGACAAACGGACTAAGTGTGTAACTGGTACTTAATTTATTGACCCCGAAAAGATGAAAGGCAAAGTTGACCCTGGCGGAATTTGAACTCAAAACGTAACGGCAGATGAAATACTGCTAAGCATTTTGCCCGGTGTGCTAACGTTTCTGCCACCTCACCGCCTTTGGTTGCTATTTCTATCAAGTCCAAGTACCATATAGAAACTCCTTCTTTGACTCATATGCACATCTATGCATTCTCATGACAGTAGAAATGAATTTTTACGATGATTTGACTACTAATACTACCAGGTCTAGAAACTTCCATATAAGAAACTCCTCTGTTATCTCATACATACTCTTTACTCTCTTTTACTTGTTTCAGTCGTTTGACTGTGGCCATGCTGGAGCACCGCCTTTAGTCGAGCAAATCGACCCCAGGACTATTCTTTGTAAGCCTAGTACTTATTCTATCGGTCTCTTTTGCCGAACCACTAAGATACAGGGACATAAACACACCTGCATCGGTTGTCAAGCAATGCTAGGGGGACAAACACAGACACACAAATACACACACACACACACATATATATATACATATATATGAATGGCTTCTTTCAGTTTCTGTCTACCAAATCCACTCACAAGGCTATAGTAGAAGACACTTGCCCAAGGTGCCACACAGTGGGACTGAACCCAGAACTATTTGGTTGGTAAGCAAGCTACTTACCACACAGCCACTCCTACGCCTATACCTGTATATATACATTAAACAATAAAGCATAATATGAGGAAGATTTGGCTGTTGTTTCTGTCATCTCTCTCATTACACATCTTCCTCATAAGTTCATACATGCATGTATATGACAGCATGATGTGTTTTGGGGAATATTAGACTGTTATTTCTGTCATCTCCCTCCACACCTCATACATACATGTATAAGAGAACAGGGTGTATTTTGAGGGATTTTTGGCTGCTATTTCTCGCATCTCCCTCCATAACTCATAAATACATGTATAAGAGAGAACAGGATGTATTTTGAGGGATATTTGGCTGCTATTTTTTGCATCTCCCTCCATAGCTCATATATATGTGTATAAGGATGTATTTTGACTGCTCTAAAATAACCAATGAAACGACCATGCAGTAACTCCTTAATTTGCTGGTTTTACTAAATCAGTAGATTTATTTATTTTAATCCAGGACAACAGATAGAAATACAAAAAATATATACAAAAAAAAAAAAGACCCAACATATTTGAGAAGTTTTTAGAATTCCTGCTCATGACTTCTTTCCAAATACTCCAGTGACCAAATGGACATCATATGATCTCTTGAGTAGTCTTAATTGCTTAATCTCACTGGCAATATCTCTACAGGATGATTCTCTGTAAACTTGCAAAAGAACTGATAAAATTTCTTTTCTTCTGTTCTTTCTTTCTTTCTTTCTTTCTCTCTCCCTCCCTTCCTTCCTTCTTCTTCTTCTTCTTCTTCTTCTTCTTCTTCTTCTTCTTCTTCTTCTTCTTCTTCTTCTTCTTCTTCTTCTTCTTCTTCACTGCCGCCACCAGCACCAGAAGATTACTGTATATATACATACATACATACAAACATACATATATATATACATACATACATACATATATATATATATATATATATATATATATATATATATATATATGTGTGTGTGTGTGTGTGTGTGTGTGTGTGTGTATGTATGTATGTATATCTACTTTATTAAAAAGCAGCAAAAATATTACAAAACTGTTACTCAATTTACATTTCCCATTCGTTGGACAATATTATATGTATACATATATATATATATATATATATACACACACATATGTATACATATGTGTGTGAGTGTGTGTGTGTGTCTTTATGCCTGTGTTTGTACCCCACCGTTGCTTGACAACTGGTGTCTGTTTACATCCCGGTAACTTAGTGATTCAGCAAAAGATGGAATATGTAACAAGCTTAAAGCAGTAATGAATACAGGGGCTAAATCATTCAACTAAAGTTCCTCGAGGTGGTGCCGTAGCATGGCCACAGTCTAATGACTGGATCGAGTAAAAGATGAAAGATAGTCATATATTGATAGATGCATGCATAGCTGGTTCTTTGACCCTTTAGCATTTAATCAGGCCATATCCAACCCAAACATTCTACATGTTTTATGTTCAGACTGACCAGATCCAGCCTCTCACACCTACCTTACAATGCCTTTCTTAAAATATACAATCACATCCTTTAATTCTAAAACAATGTAAATAAAGAAGAATTACATTTGACAGAGTCATCTGAATGCTAAAGGATTAAATAGACTGGATGATCATGAGAACTGGTCAAACAGGGCTGACCTGGGGTTAAACAACAGCAACATATTCTGTTACAAGCCAATGCCAGAACCTCATAGTGGTTGCTCAACTTGCTAGACATAGCAGCCAGATCTTCAAATAATTCCTTACCATTTTAACCTTTTAGCATTTAAACCAGCCACATCTGGCCTGAATATTCTACCTATTTCATGTTCAAACTGACCAGATCCAGCCTCTCACACCTACCTTACAATGTCATTCTTAAAATATACAATCATATCCTTAAAATCTTGAAGCCATGAGATAAGGCATGATTAATTCCAAAACAATGAATAAAGAAGAATTACATTTGACAGAGTAAGATTTAATAGACTGAATTATCATGAGAGCTGATCAAACAGGTTTGACCTGGGGTTAAACAACAGCAACATATTAATGTTACAATCCAATGCCAGAACCTCATAGTGGTTGCTCAACTTGCTAGACATAGTAGCCAGATCTTCAAATAATTCCCTATCATTTTAACCCTTCAGCATTTAAACCAGCCACATCTGGCCTAAATATTCTACCTATTTCATGTCCAAACTGACCAGATCTAGCCTCTCACACATACCCTACAATGTCATTCTAAAAATATACAATCACATTATTGAAATCTTGAAGCTATGAGATAAGACATGATTAATTCCAAAATAATGTGAATAAATAAGCATTAGATTTGACAGAGTAATCTGTCATTTGACAGAGTAATCCGTCATTTGACAGAGTAATCTGAATGCTAAACGGTTAAGGAGTTTTATTTCACAACCATGAGGTTCTAGGTTTGATTCCATAGTATGGCTTCTTGAGCAAGTACATTTACATTTATTGTCTCTGGTTGACCTAGGCTTTGTGAGTACTCAGTAACCTAAGGT
>NC_142944.1:6376420-6386420 GCF_046866305.1 Octopus bimaculoides
ATGATGATGGTGATGGTGATGGTGATAGTAATGGTGATGAAGATGGTGATGATGATGATAACGGTGATGATGATGATGATGATGATGATGATGATGATGATGATGATGATGGTGATGGTGATGACAATGACGACAACGATGACGACGATGGATGATGAGGATGATAGTAACGATGATGATGACAACAATAACTATGATGATGATGATGATGATGATGATGATGATGATGAGGATGACAATGCTGACAACGACAATGACAATATGCGTCCTACTACCTAAAACAGCTGGGTGTATGTTTTGAGGTAGATTTTGCTGCCACTGACATTGATGGTTGTGGTGTTGGTAGCAGCGGTTGGTGGTTGGTGGTTGGTGGTTGAAGTAGAAGCGACAGTGGTTTAGATAGCAGGAATCTCAGTGAAATGTTACTGGTGGATTACTTAGTCACATTGGCATTTCAGATTTTTAACAGACCGGAAATACTGAACATTATTTGTTTGTGTATAACTTTCAAATCATTACTTTTGTGTTTTTGTATGCCTGTGTTTGTACACATGTGCAAGTGTATGCTTTCATACATGCATACATACATACATACATACATACATACATACATACATTCGAATACACATACACACACACACACACACACACACACACACACACACACACACATATTTATAACACAAAGTAAAGTTGGTGGGTTACCACACAAGTAAAAACGTAATGAAAAGAATCTGAAAATACAGGGGTCTTTTAAAAATATTTATTAACTTAACTGGTTCCACTTATTTAAAAAGATTTTCAAAATATTTGTGGGTACATCACATTTTCAATAGGTATTGTATTGTTAATTCTAACAGTGGCAAGCAAGGATTCACTCTTATTATTATTCGTTGTTGTTGTTGTTGTTGTTGTTGTTGTTATCCTCCTCCTCTTCATCATCATCATCATCATTTACTTTTAATCTGCATGTTTGTTACAATCACTTGCCAAGACACACCCAGCATCCTAGGGTGAGTGAAAGATAAGAGATGTTACAGTATGACTGAAAGCTTGCAGTGGGGTGGGGAGAGGGAGTGGTAGGGGCAGTAGCGAAATATCATCATGTAATACAACATAAAAATTTAATTTGATAGGGTTTTCTAAGGATGTGGGCAGTACTTGTCAGTACAATCATTTGGATTATTATTATTATTATTTTATGTTTGACTTTTGCTTTGCATTTGTACAAGTTGGATCCAAGTCTCACCCAGAGACCTCAAGAGACAACAAGTTAGAAGTTCATGTAGGTGTTATGCCTAGGGTACCATATATTTGGATTTGTACAGTTTTGTTCAAGTGAATGTTTAAGAAACCATAAGAAAATTATGTGTTTGCTTTAAAATTTGAGATCACATAGACAGTATTTTACGTAGGATATGGGCAGTTCCCATGAGCACTATCTTTTGAACTTCAGCCATTTTGGGGTTTCCTGGTATCTGAGCTAGGTAGTAATCAGCCCGTTTCGCTGTCATTCCCAGGGCACCTATGACAATAGGTATTGTTTTCGTCTTCAGATTCCACATTTTGCTAATTTCTATTTCAAGATCTTTATATTTGCTCAGTTTTTGGTAGGTCTTGACAGATACGTTTATATCGATTGGGACAGTCATATCAATGAGGAGGCATGATTTTTGTCTGAAGTCTTTCAGTATGATGTCTGGCCTATTTACATCTATCTTTCTGTCAGTTTGAATGGTTTATTATTATTATTATTATTATTATTATTATCATCATTATTATTATTTTCATTTATCATGGTGTCTGAAGTATATCCATTACATTTGCTCCTGTTTGCCACTGGTGTAATTGACTCAATATTAGGTGCTGCTGTGTATAATAATTTTATCATTGATAGGCTAAAAACAGAGTGGTACTTGTGTTATGGTGAGAAATTAATTACTTAATGAATGAGCCAAAACACTGCAGGCTCAGGAGAAGCCTTTGGTTTGTCTCAAGGCATTTGTATTTGTGTAACAATTCTCTGTATTTTTTTTTTGTCCTTCTTTTCATATACATTCGCTGCTTTCTTCCAAGGAATCTAATGCTCTTAGCTTAGTTTTTCCTTGGGGCTGGCCAGATTGGAGCAATATCGAGAATAACCAGCTGAAATTGCGAAGATAATCTGGAACTCGACTGAGGAAAGAAAACTCTGAATGACCCATCCTTGTTTTCTTTGCATCGTCTGTCTGGATGTTTTGTTGTCCCTTTTTTGTATCACCTGTCTGGATGTTTTGCGTTCTTGTCCCATTTTTGCATTTTTTATATATAAAATATAGTGGCATACATACACTTTGGTCTCTCTCTCTCTCTCTCTCTCTCTGTATCTCTCTCTGTCTCTCTGTCTGTCTGTCTCTCTCTCTCTCTCTCTCTCTCTCTCTCTCTCTCTCTCTCTCTATATATATATATATATATATATATATATATATATATATAAGTATTCTTTTATTCTTTTACTTGTTTCAGTCAGCAGATTGTGGCCATGCTGGGACACTGCCTTGAAGAGTTTTTAGTTAAATGAATAGACCCCATCATCATCATCATCATCATCGTTTAACGTCCGCTTTCCATGCTAGCATGGGTTGGACGATTTGACTGAAGACTGGTGAAACCGGATGGCAACACCAGGCTCCAATCTAATTTGGCAGAGTTTCTACAGCTGGATGCCCTCCCTAATGCCAACCACTCAGAGAGTGTAGTGGGTGCTTTTACGTGTCACCCACACGAAAACGGCCATGCTCGAAATGGTGTCTTTTATGTGCCACCCGCATAAGAGCCAGTCCAGGGGCACTGGCAATGATCTCGCTCGAAAACCCTACAAAGGCCAGTCAGGCGGTACTGGCAACAGTCACACTCAGGATGGTACATCTTATGTGCCACCCGCACAAGAGCCAGTCCAGGGGCACTGGCAACGATCTCGCTCAAAAATCCTACAGGAGCCAGTCAGGCGGTACTGGCAACGGCCACGCTCAAAATGGTGCATCTCATGTGCCACCCGCACAAGAACCAGTCCAGGGGCACTGGCAACGATCTTACTTGGCTTGCCGGGTCTTCTCACGCACAGCACATTTCCAAAGGTCTCAGTCAGTAGTCATCGCCTCGGTGAGGCCCAATGTTCGAATGTCTTGCCTCACCACCTCAGCCCAGGTCTTCCTGGGCCTACCTCTTCCACGGGTTCCCTCAACTGTTAGGGTGTGGCACTTATTCACGCAGCTATCCTCATTCATTCTCACCACATGTCCAAACCAGCGCAATCGTCTCTCTTGCACACCACAACTGATGCTTCTTATGTTCAGCTTTTCTCTCAAGATACTTACACTCTGACGGGTATGCACATTGACATTACACATCCAGCGGAGGATACTGGCTTCATTCCTTGCGAGCTTACGCATGTCCTCAGCAGTCACAGCCCATGTTTCACTGCCATGTAGCATGGCTGTTCGTACACATGCTTAATACAGTCTGCCTTTTACTCTGAGTGAGAGTCTCTTTGTCGCCAGCAGAGGTAAGAGCTCTCTAAACTTTGCCCAGGCTATTCTTATTCTAGCAGCTACACTTTCAGCGCACCCACCCCCACTACTAACTTGGTCACCCAGATAGCGGAAGCTATCGACTACCTCTAGTTTTTCTCCCTGGAATGAGATAGAAGTTGTTTCTTGTTTGTTTACAGTGTTTATTGCACCTGAACATCTGCCACATACAAAAACTAATTTCGTAGTTAATCTGCCTTTGATATTGCTGCACCTCTTATGTGTCCATAGCTTGCACCGGGTACATCTTATAGAGTTATTACCTACTCCTTTTCTGCATACTGAGCAGGGCCATCTACCTGAAGGGGTTTGTGTTTTATCTACCTTCCTACTTATTAGGATTTTGGTTTTTGCTAGGTTGACTCTAAGGCCCTTCGATTCTAGTCCTTGCTTCCACACCTGAAACTTCTCCTCTAGTTCTGTTAGTGACTCCGCAATTAGTGCAAGGTCATCAGAATAGAGGAGCACCCAGGGGCAACCTGTCTTGAATTCCTCTGTGATCGCCTGGAGGACTATGATAAATAGGAGGGGGCTGAGGATGGAACCTTGGTGGACCCCTAGCTCTACCCAGAATTCATTGCTGTACTCATTTCCAACCCTCACCTTACTGACAGCATCTCTGTACATGGCTCGCACAGCTCTTACTAACCATTCTTCTATCCCAAGTTTCCTCATTGACCACCAGATAAGGGATCGGGGGACCCTGGCAAAGGCTTTCTCCATGTCAATGAAGGCCAGGTACAGAGATTTATCCTTGGCTAGATATTTCTCCTGCAGCTGTCTCACTAGAAATATGGCATCAGTGGTGCTTTTACTTGGCATGAACTCAAACTGCATCTCATCTAAATTGATTCGCTCCCTAATTAGTTGGGCTATGACCCTCTCCGTAACTTTCATAACCTGATCTAACAGCTTGATGCCTCTGTAATTATTTGTATCTAAAGCGTCACCTTTACCTTTGTAGCAGTTTACTATGGTGCTGCTACACCAGTCATTGGGTATGACTCCTTCGTGTATCACCTGGTTCGTAATATGGGTGACTAGGCTGTAGCCAACACTGCCAGATATTTTGAGCATCTCTGCAGTGACTCCTGATGGGCTGGGGGCTTTCCCTGTCTTCATACTCTTAATTGCTTTATCTACCCTGGTACTGTCAACTCGGATAGCTGCTCCCTCTGTTGGGTCGACATACGGCAGTCTCTCTTTCTCCCATTCATTCTCTTTATTAAACAATCTATCGTAGTGGCATCTCCAGACCTCTTTCTTTGCAGCCTCATTTAGTGCAAGCGTACCATCAACCATGCGAACACATTTCTCTCCTACAACATCACTATTCTCTCTCCTACACTGTCTTGCAACACAAAATACCTCGAGTCTTTGGTCCTCACGGTGCAGAACATTGGCAAATCTTTTCTTATCTGCTTCCACTCTGGCTAAATAAACTTGTCGCCTAGCTTCCCTTCTGGCAGATTGGTACAATTCCCTGCTACCACCGTTCTTCCAGTCCTTCCAAGCCTGTTTCTTTTGTCTAATAGCCCCGTCTACCTCCTTGTTCCACCACCACGTTACTCTGGGTTGCGAGGGGACTTTACACCAGCCACAGATCTGGTCTGTGGCTCTCAACAGGTTGTCCCGCAGAAATCTCCAATTGTCTTCCACGTTGTATGATGCTATATCCCCTTCTATTTCGTCAAATGCTTCAAGTAACTTGTCTCTAAGTCTCTGTCCATTTGCAGGGTCTTTAAGTTTCCATACCCTTCTCCTCCAAGCCGGTCTACTTCTGGGCACCCATATTGCCTTGATCTCGAAGTCGCTAACTACTAATCTGTGTTGGGGTGTACATTCTTCGCCAGGGAGGGTTTTGGCATTTATAAGCCTCCCTCTTTCTCTATTTCTGGCGAGGATGTAGTCGATTTGGCTAGAATGTCTGCTGGATTGGTAGGTGACTAGGTGACAGGCAGGTTTCCTGAAGTTGGTATTGCAAACCATAAGATCGGTTGCATCACAGAACTCCAGCAATCTGGTTCCCTCCTCGTTGCGGGAACCGAAGCCATAGCATCCATGTATGCCATGGAAGCCTCCAGCACGACGTCCGACATGACCATTCAAGTCACCAGCCACAAAGAGAAGGTCTCTGTCTCTTGTCGACGAGGTAGTTTGCAAGAGGGTGTCATAGAATTGGTCTTTCAGCCCATCCGGGAGCCCCGGTTGAGGGGCATAGGCTGAGATGACAGTAGCTAGCCTATGATGAAGCACTAGTCTAATCTTAAGTACTCTGTCACATACTCTAACTACCTCGATTACCTTATCAACCCATTTCTCTGCTAGAAGTATTCCTACGCCCCCGACCCCGTCAGTGTTCCCTGCCCAGAAAAACTTGTACCTGTGTTCTTTGCCTGTGAGGAACCTCGCAGAACCTCCTCTCCATCTTACTACTTGGATGCAGTACAGATCTACGCGTCGCCGTTCAAGCATCTCAACAATCTCACCAGACCTACCTTTCAGCGTGCCAACGTTGAGAGTGCCAATCCTGACAGTGTGGGAGGAGTGGGTGTCAGAGGAGTGGGCCCGTGTGACCCTGGGATGGGGGTAAGCAGTGTCGTGAACCTGAAAAGAAAGCTTGCATTTGGCAGAGTTCATAGACAAAAACAATACCTACAACCTTCATATACTACCCAATCTTTATGCGCTATAAGTTCGATAAGAGTGGGGGTGGTTACATATTTTTTTAAAGCCTGGTACTTATTCTATCAGTACTTTTGCTGAACTGTTAAGTTATGGGTGTCTTAAACACGCCAGCACCGGTTGTCAAGTGATGATAGGTGGACAAATATAGACACAAAGACACACAAATTTATATATATACATATACACACATACATACATACAAATATATATATATATATATATATATATATATATATATATATATATATATATATATATATATATATATATATATATATATATATATATATATATATATACATATATATATACATATATATGCATATATATATATATATATATATATATATATATATATATATATATATATATATATATATATGATGAGTATCACCTTTACATTAGCACACTTGTTTCTGGCTTCTTTCTGTATCTCTCTCTTAGGCTCTAGCACCTCTCTCCCTATATCTCCCTCTCTCTCACTGGGTAACCATGTACCTCCTATAAAGCAAGACACCTATTTCTGCCTCTCTATTTCTTTGTCACACTCTAAGCTTTCCTTATTTGATTTGGACCACCTCCTCTAATGTCCCCTCTGTTGTGGCAAGACACCTGCTTCTGCCTCTCTATGTCTTTGTCACACTCTAACCTTTCATCCTCTGACACAAATGGTGACCCTACCAGTGCTGGTGCCAGGTTAAAAGTATCCACTCCACACTGTATTGTGGTTGGCATCTGTAAAAATCTTGCCAAAACTAACCTCGCCTGTGCTAGTACCACATAAAAAGCACTGAGTCCAGTTGGCGTTAGGAAGGGCATCCAACCATAAAATCCCTGCCAAAACAGACACAGTAACCTTGGGTAGATTTTCTACCTGGCTGGCTCCTGTCAACCGTCCTACCCACACAAGCATGGAAGATGGATGTTAAACTATGTTGTTGTTGTTGGCACTCTGTCGCTTATGACGTCGAGGGTTCCAGTTGATCCGATCAATGGAACAGCCTGCTCGTGAAATTAACGTGCAAGTGGCTGAGCACTCCACAGACAAGTGTACCCTTAACGTAGTTCTCGGGGATATTCAGCGTGACACAGAGTGTGACAAAGCTGACCCTTTGAATTACAGGCACAACAGAAACAGGAAGTAAGAGTGAGAGAAAGTTGTGGTGAAAGAGTACAGCAGGGTTTGCCACCATCCCCTGCCGGAGCCTCGAGGAGCTTTAGGTGTTTTCGCTCAATAAACACTCACAACGCCCAGTCTGGGAATCGAAACCGCGATCCTATGACCACGAGTCTGCTGCCCTAACCACTGGGCCATTGCGCCTCCACTGTTAAACTATGATGATGATGACAATATACAACAAGCTTCTTTCAGTTTCCATTTACCAAGTCCAAAGGCTTTGGTTGGCCCGAGGCTATAGTAGAAGAAACTTACCCAAGGGACCACACAGAGGAACTGAACCTGGAACCATGTGGTTGAGAAGCATGATTCTTACCATACACACACACACACAAAACAACAAAATAAGAATAAAGAAAATCACATCTTTAATTGTTGTTTACACCATACAATACTGGTGATCATTTTTGTTGCATCAACATATTTAGATACAAAAAATACATATAGATATTGATTGGTTGGTCTTTGACACGGTTGAGCAACCAAGCGAACCAGTTGAGATTCACAGTACTGATTGTGCTATTCATGCTTTCAACCACTGAATATAAAACATGGCTCATGAGACATCCTCCGTTCTTGTGATTTTCCTGAGTCACCATCACACTGTCATATGACAATCTTTTGAAGGGTGATCCATCTGCAGCTGCATGGACTGGCCCAACATAAAGAAATGAAGTGTTTTGCTCAAGAACACAATACACTGCCTGGTTTGGGAATTGAAACTGCAATCTCATGATCATGAGTACAACACCCTGATCACACTAGGCCATGTGCATTCACTACGTCTGTCTGTCTGTCTGTCTGTCCATCTATCTATCTATCTGTCTGTCTGTCTGTCTGTCTGTCCATCTATCTATCTATCTGTCTGTCTGTCTGTCTGTCTGTCTGTCTGTCTATCTATCCATGTATGTATGTATGTATGTATGTATGTATGTATGAAGCCACCTTGAGCATAATCCTATGAACCAGAAAAAGAAAGAAAACAAAAAGAGCGTCACTTACTCTAATGTGTCTTTGTAGGACATTATTGCCCGAGGTTACAATGGTCTTTTCCGTAGGCTTTTCTTTCCATGGATAAACCCAATCTGTTTCCCCTTTTTTATCACATTTACAATATTTTCTGTGATATATGATCCCTTTCGATCAGCGCTTTTTTTTTTTTCACGATCCCTTTTGATCAAAATTTTATTTTTCTCCTTTTCCTCTCTTCAAAAGAAAAGCTCTACATTGTATTTTGTCCCCTCTGTGTTTGGCCCTGTGTGGTTAATAAAGATACATATCTATATATGTATGTATGTATGTATGTATGTAGCTATCTAATCGTCAGTCTGTCTATCTGTCTGTCTATCTATTTATGTATATATGTATGTATGTATGTATGTATGTATGTATGTATCTATCTATCTATCTATCTATCTGTCTATCTATCTATTTATCTATCTATCTATTAATTTATCTCTAACTATCTATCTTATTTCTTTATTGCCCACAAGGGGCTAAACATAGAGGGGACAAACAAGGACAGACAAAGGGATTAAGTGGATTACATCGACCCCAGTGCGTAACTGGTATTTAATTTATCAACCCTGAAAGTATGAAAGGCAAAGTCGACTTCGGCGGAATTTGAACTCAGAACGTAATGGCAGACGAAATACCGCTAAACATTTCGCCCGGCGTGCTAACGATTCTGCCAGTTCACCGCCTTATTTAACTATCTATCTTGCTACACACACACACATGCACGCACGCACACACATGCACACACACAAACTCACATACACACAGTGGCTTTGTTCTGTTTCTGTTCATGACATCTACTCACACAAGCTCTGCTCAGCCCGAGGCTATCCTAGAAGACACTCGCCCAACTTCTTACCACACAGCCACACCTGCACTATATCAATTACAAAATTTCATACGAAAGAGACCAAAACTTGTACTACACCTAACCACAAACTCACCAAATGTATTGTAACAACACCAGAACGTAAAACTCCTCATCAAATTGGAACCACAAATAAAACACACCACAGAATGTACTTCAGACAAGCAATGTAGCACATCAAATTTCATTGTAAACACGAAATTTATAAACTTCATGGTTCAAACTGTTATGTTGGATACACAAGCGTAACACCTTAAATAAAGCTCAACAACTATTCACATCACAATTGCCCAAAAATGTTAAAATGTTACAGAATCTCTCGGCATCCACTCCTCCGCACCATTGCCACCACCACAGGTAATTCTACCACCGCTTCCACTCAAACACAGTCATATCCTTTATATATATATATATATATATATATATATATATATATATATATATATATATATATATATATATGTATATATATATGTGTGTGTTGTTGTACTTGGGGATGGTCATATTGCCAGTTTAGCCAATAAAAACACACGTACTGTATATTTGGTGTTAATTTGCTTCAGCTTTATATTACATTACATTACATTAATCCTGGGCGAAATAGGATTAATGTAATGTAATGTAATACAAAGCTGAAGCAAATTAACACCAAATATATAGTGTGTGTGTTTTTATTGGCTA
>NC_142944.1:6391420-6411420 GCF_046866305.1 Octopus bimaculoides
AGTGAGAGAGAGAGGTATGTTCTTTATCATAGATGTGTGTGTGTGTGTGTGTGTGTGTGTGTGTGTGTGTGTGTGTGTGTGTGTACATGTACAAATGTATATATGGATGTGTGTGTGTGTGTGTGTACATGTACAAATGTATATATGGATGTGTGTGTGTGTGTGTGTGTGTGTGTGTATGTTCTTATAGCTTTTTGCCTTTAATATTTTTCAAGCAGGTGCCTTAGCAGCCACTCAACCTTGAAAACAGAATGGCATTCATGGTTTGGAGTATTATTTTGTTTATTTCATCTCCTTTCCCCTCTCTTAACTTTTATTTATTTATTTATTTGTTTGTTTGTTTGTTTTGCCACCACTGGGATCAAGAAGAGTTTTAGATATGTGGAAATGAAATATATAAATAGACAGAGAGATAAACAGATAAATACATATGCAGATATCATCATCACCATCATCATCAAATATCTGTTGTCCATGCTGGCATGGGTTGAACAGTTTGACTGGACTCCAGTGTGATTTTCTACGGCTGGATGCCCTTCTTAACACCAACCACTCCAAAAGTGTAACGGGTGCTCTTACGTGCCACCTGCATGGGTGCCATTTGCATGATACTGGAATGCTTTTATATATATATATATATATATATATATATATATATATATGTATACAATTAAACCTTGGGAGAGGCATTATGCCGGTAATAAACACACGCACTGGTTCAGTCCTTTATTAATTTATATAGTTTTTTGTTAAATTATTTCATTGCACTCTTGCAATCTCTTCAGTAACTTGTCTCTCCACTTCCATTTATTTTGAATATATGATCTGGCGTTGTTTTGGCGTTGTTTCGAAACTGTTTGGTATGAGCATGTGAGTGTGTGCAAGCTCGTATGTGTGCACGCTCATATGCGTGCACGCACTTATGTGTTCGTGCTTATATGTAAGTATGTGCGTCCATATGTGTGTAACAATTTCGTTTATATCAGATCAGATAGAGACTTTTTAATTAATTTATT
This sequence comes from Octopus bimaculoides, assembly GCF_046866305.1. Taxonomy (NCBI): domain Eukaryota; kingdom Metazoa; phylum Mollusca; class Cephalopoda; order Octopoda; family Octopodidae; genus Octopus; species Octopus bimaculoides. The sequence goes on from NC_142944.1 coordinate 6,392,437, forward strand.
TACGTTCATATTCCGCATCATATGTGTGAACAACACATGCAACCATGGGCAATTGTAAGGCCCTCATCTACGTGTATTTGGTGTTTAAAATTGGTTGCGTTTCAGTTATGAGGACCGACTCCTGTATTTGTCGCAACGATGCGTCACCGGGGTGTCTAGACAGGATTTCTATGCTAATTCTGTCCAGTACACCACCATGTTGTTCTTTGGCATGCTGGTAGAGCACCAAACAGTTTCGAAACAACGCCAGATCATATATTCAAAATAAATGGAAGTGGAGAGACAAGTTACTGAAGAGATTGCAAGAGTGCAATGAAATAATTTAACAAAAAACTATATAAATTAATAAAGGACTGAACCAGTGCGTGTGTTTATTACCGGCATAATGCCTCTCCCAAGGTTTAATTGTATTTCTTTCAACACACGTATCCACATCAAGAATCTTGCACACGAAATACACATACGAAATATATATATATATATATATATACATACACACACACACACATATATATATATACATCTATATATATATATATATATATATATATATATATATATATATATATATATATATGCAAATATCTATCTATGTACATATGTATATATATTTATATATACATACATACATATACACACACGTATGTATGTATATATATATATAGATATATATATACATATATATGTATGTATGTATCTATCTATGTATCTATCTATCTATCTATCTATCTATATATATATATATGTATATATATATATATATATATATATATATATATATATATATATATATATATATATATATATATATATATATATATATATATATATATATATATATATATAGGTGTGGCTCTATGGTAAGAAGAATGCTTCCCGACCACATGGCCCTGGGTTCAGTCCCACTGTGTAGCACCTTGAGCAAGTGTCTCTCTCTCTTACACACTTGTGCTGACCAAAGCCTTGTGAGTGAATTTCGTAGTCAGAAAACTGAAAGGAGCCCATCATATATATATATATATATACACTCACATATATGTATGTATTACTTTCATTGTGCACATTATAAGTGCTGTTTTGTTTTATATTTCTATGCATTTCTCTTTCTCATGAATGAGGCATGGAGAATGGCGGAGTACAGGAACTCAAGCCACACTGAAGATAATGATAGATATATTGATGGATATATCGATGAATAGGAGGTGAAAGAGCCTCGTTAAGAGGGATTGAAACCGCATCTTATTTCATTATTTGTAGTGGTTTAAAACCTTAATTGTGTTTTTTTTAAAAAAAACATGTTAAGTAAGAGGTTTTAGTGCCTCCTTTTTGTAAGAGGTTTGAAACCTCATATTGATTTTAAAAAAAAGAAAATATGATTTCAAGAATAACCCAATCGGTGAGCATTGGGTTTCGTCTCTCATCTATTCATTTTATGTCATTTCATTTTCATTCATTAATGTGTTGTCCAGCCTGTAGCTACTCTGTGTACTGCCTTTATGGCAAATAAAATGAAATAATGTAGCTTGCTTACCAACCACATGGTTCCGGGTTCAGTCCCACTGCGTGGCACCTTGGGCAAGTGTCTTCTACTATAGCCTCAGGCCGACCAAAGCCTTGTGAGTGGATTTGGTAGACGGAAACTGAAAGAAGCCCTTCGTATATATGTTTATATATGTATGAGTATATATGTTTGTGTGCCCGTGATTGTCCCCCCAACATCGCTTGACAACTGATGCCAGTGTGTTTACATCCCCAGGTTCAGCAAAAGAGACCGATAGAATAAGTACTAGGCTTACAAAGAATAAGTCCTGGGGTTGATTTGCTCAACTAAAGGCAGTGTTCCAGCATGGCCACAGTCAAATGACTGAAACAAGTAAAAGAATAAAAGAAAAATTGAAGAATTCTCCAAAGTTTACATACCATTCAGGAAAAGGACATGCTTATTGTCTGGAGATAAGAAGACAGCTGGACAGTCATGGGCGCCAGCTAGACATTTGTGTGACCTTATATTTAACAACCAATGGACAAAGACATACAAAAAGAGAAGAACACAGGTAATTTGAATAATTTAAGCTGTTATTTTAAGAGAAATAACTCAAAGACGTCAATGGCATATCTTTGAACAATAACATGGACAAATACAAGTATATCAAATACTATGCAACATATATTCTTGATTTATTGATATTATTGCTGCCTCTTGGAGATGTGTCATAAACTACCAAATGGCAATTAAAACCATCTCCATATGAGAAGGTGGAGATAATCTCAAGATTCAAGAATTCTCATTATATGATAGAGAATTCAATACCTGGTGTTAATTGGGAAGACTTATCAAAATGAGACAGTTGTGATCAGCTGCTAAATAAAACTCAGGCAAACTGTCACTTTTTTTGTTATAATGAACTCACACACACATACACACGTTTATATATAAAAGGAGAGAAAGGGAAAGAGAGAAATGGATAGATAGATGGATAAACAGATAGATACATATAGTCCACTGTTTCTTTCACTCCTCTTCTCTCTCCTTTTCTCTCCCCCTTCTCTCTCTCTCTCCTCTCTTTTTCTCTCTCTCTCTCCTCTTTTTCTCTCCCCTTCTCTCTCTCTCTCTCTCTCTCTCTCTATCTCTCTCTTTCTATCTCTCTATCTCTCTCTCTCTGTCTCTCTCCTTTTGTCCCTTCCCCTTCTCTCTCTGTCTCCCACATTCATACCTTTGTATTAATTCATTTACCAAAACATTGGCCATAAATATATAGTCGAATGTACACACACACATACACACATACACACACTATAGATGTAGGGCCAGATGTTAAGACACATAATGAAAGAATTGATAGATGTGCTACAGTAAACAAAATTGATAGATAAAGGAATAAACTGAGAGACAAAGACCAGCAGAAGATAAAACGTTTCTGTTATATCTATTAAGTACTAATGTGTGTGTGTGTGCGTGTGTGTATGTGTGTCGATGTGTGCGTGTGTGTGTATGTGTGTTGATGTGTGCCTGTGTTTGTTTAAAATGTATTGAGAGAAAAATTGGGCATAAGAAGCATCTGATGTAGTTAGCAAGAGAGAACAAATACACACACACACACACACACACACACACACACACACACACACACACACACACACACAGTACAAGGTTATGCTCCAAATGTTAAAGACTTCTTCCAATTTTCCATATTGTTTCTTTGTTTTGTTACCACATGTTTGTGGTTTTCTTATGCTTTGTCTTAGTATACTATACATATATATGGTCATATATATATATATATATATATATATATATATATATATATATATATATATATATATATATATATATGTTGTTGTACTTGGGGATGGTCATATTGCCAGTTTAGCCAATAAAAACACAGGCACTGTATATTTGGTGTTAATTTGCTTCAGCTTTATATTACATTAATCTTAATCTTATTTCGGCAGAGTTCTTTCGTCACATTTCTGTGACCTCATCAGTGGTCCTTTGTTTCCTTCCTTCTTATGTGTGTCTCACCTTGCTAAATATCAGCCATTTTGTATTTTGTATTCCTATTGTATGTGTCTACGCATGCGTGTCCTTCAATGTGTCTGTGTCTTTTGTAAGTGCATGTGTGTATGGGGAGTGTCTGTATCACCTATATACTCTGTTAATAGTTCGTTTGTATTTGTTTTTATTTATTTATTTGTTCATGTGTGTGTGTGTGTGTGTGTGTGTTTTTTTTTGTTTTTTTTTGTTGTTTTTTTGTGTTTAATTAAATTTTGTTAACGTATGTAGTATTTAATTCCATTTGTTTATCTATGTATTGTATTATACTTTGTTCATATTATTATTGGTTTATGGGTAACATGTTGTCACATGCTGTGGTTTGTGGTTTGTTAGTGGTGTGTGTTAGTGTTCCATTCTAGTTTCCTATTCAGGCTAGGTTTCTCTTCTATTATGTGTGTAGCTTCAGTAATTTGTCTAAGTGCTGCATCACTGCTATGTGTAGATAAGATTTTAATTTCTATGTTGTTGATTGAGCCTCTATGTTCTTGCTCAGCGTGCTGGTACAGAACTGATGAGTTCTTCCCTTCCTTAAGTTCCCTCCAATGTTCGTTTGCCCACTCCCCTATGCTCCTTGCTGTTTCGCCTACATATGTCATTGTCTTATTTCTGCATCGTCCCTCTGTACATCTTATACTATAGACCACATTTCTGGTTTTGCAGTTCGTTTGTGGGCTAAATCTACATACGATACAGTTCCTATCAATGCAGGGGGTTCTACTGAAAGGGTATGTTCTACTGATAAGGGATTTGATAGGGTTGCCTGGCCTTTCAACAACCTTAATTCTTAGCTTAAGTTTGTCTAGGGCCCTTCTAAAGCGGTACGCCAGTTCGCCTCTAGGGGTGGTGTCGACGAACATGACGCTCTGGTACTTGTGGCTATCGTACCATGAGCTTGCCTTCCCTATTTTCTTCTTAGTCCTTTCTATGGTGTTCCATGATTTGCTCCTATAGAGTGGGCAAATCCCATTCCTATCGTTGCGTTTGATTGTTTCAAACTTCTTCATAGCTCCTTTGTATACCCTGATCCTTTCTTTATGGCTGTAACCTGAGAACTGCATGCGGTGGACGAAATGTTGTATATGTCTCTTTAATTCTGTAGGGTCGCACATGCAGGAGACATTTCGCATTACTCTGATGAGGTCTGCCATCAATATGTTGAATTTGGCATTGTCCGCAATAGCCGAGTTCCGGTGGATCAGGTATTTGGAGGCCATAGGTTTTGTATAGTGTGAATGGAGGATTCTGGTTTTATTGTTCTTAGTTTCTAGCCAGAGTTCAGTATCTAATACAGGTAATCTATGGTTAGGGTGTTTAGTAGGGTAGTCTATCGTAACTTTAATACTCTGGTGGATGGAGTTAGCTATTTGCTGGATGCTCTCCATAGTCTTAGTTTCTATTTCTATTTCAGGGGTACTCTCTTGTGGGGGTGTCTTTACCACTAAGTTGATATCATCGACGTATCGAGAGTACACATTCACGAGTATGGAGTTCTGTGTCAGGCGTTCCTTAAGACTTCTGTCCCACCATACCATGAAGAGATTGGCCACATCACCGGCGATACTTTTGTCTAAATATATATATATATATATATATATATATATATATATATATATATATATATATATATATATATATATATATATATATATATATATGCTTCGGTTCCCACAACGAGGAGGGAACCAGACTGCTGGAGTTCTGTGATGCAACCGATCTTATGGTCTGCAATACCAACTTCAGGAAACCTGCCAGTCACTTAGTCACCTACCGCTCCGGCAGACACTCTAGCCAAATCGACTACATCCTCGCCAGAAATAGGGAAAGAGGGAGGCTTATAAATGCCAAAACCTACCCTGGCGAAGAATGTACCCCACAACATAGATTAGTAGTTAGCGACTTTGGGATCAAGGCAAAATGGGTGCCCAGAATTAGACCGGCTTGGAGGAGAAGGGTGTGGAAGCTTAAAGACCCTGCAAATGGACAGAGACTTAGAGACAAGTTACTTGAAGCATTTAACGAAATAGAAGGGGATATAGCATCGTACAACGTGGAAGACAATTGGAGATTTCTGCGGGACAACCTGTTGAAAGCCACCGACCAGATTTGTGGGTGGTGTAAGGTCCCCTCCCGACCCAGAGTAACGTGGTGGTGGAACAAGGAGGTAGACAGGGCTATTTAGACAAAAGAAACAGGCTTGGAAGGACTGGAAGAACGGTGGTAGCAGGGAATTGTATCAATGTGCCAGAAGGGAGGCTAGGCGACAGGTTTATTTAGCCAGAGGGGAAGCAGATAAGAAAATATTTGCCAATGTTCTGCGCCGTGAGGACCAAAGACTCGAGGTATTTCGTGTTGCAAGACAGTGTAGGAGAGAGAATAGTGATGTTGTAGGAGAGAAACGTGTTCGCATGGATGATGGTACGCTTGCACTAAATGAGGATGCAAAGAAAGAGGTCTGGAGATGCCACTACGATAGATTGCTTAATAAAGAGAATGAATGGGAGGAAGAGAGCCTGCCGTATGTCGACCCAATAGAGGGACCAGCTATCCGAGTTGATAGTACCAGGGTAGATAAAACAATTAAGAGTATGAAGACCGGGAAAGCCCCCGGCCCATCAGGAATCACGGCAGAGATGCTCAAAATATCTGGCAGTGTTGGCTATAGCCTAGTCACCCGTATTACGAACCAGGTGATACACGAAGGAGTCATACCCAATGACTGGTGTAGCAGCATCATAGTCAACTGCTACAAAGGTAAAGGTGATGCTTTAGATACAAATAATTACAGAGGCATCAAGCTGTTAGATCAGGTTATGAAAGTTACAGAGAGGGTCATAGCCCAACTAATTAGGGAGCGAATCAATTTAGATGAGATGCAGTTTGGGTTCATGCCAAGTAAAAGCACTACTGATGCCTTATTTCTAGTGAGACAGCTGCAGGAGAAATACCTAGCTAAGGATAAATCTCTGTACCTGGCTTTCGTTGACATGGAGAAAGCCTTTGACAGGATCCCCCGATCCCTTATCTGGTGGTCAATGAGGAAACTTGGGATAGAAGAATGGTTAGTGAGAGCTGTGCGAGCCATGTACAGAGATGCTGCCAGTAAGGTGAGGGTTGGAAATGAGTACAGCACTGAATTCTGGGTAGAGGTATGGGTCCACCAAGGTTCCGTCCTCAGCCCCCTCTTATTTATCATAGTCCTCCAGGCAATCACAGAGGAGTTCAAGACAGGTTGCCCCTGGGAGCTCCTCTATGCTGATGACCTTGCCCTAATTGCGGAGTCACTATCAGAACTAGAGGAGAAGTTTCAGGTGTGGAAGCAAGGTCTAGAATTGAAGGGCCTTAGAGTCAACCTAGCTAAAACCAAAATCCTAATAAGTAGGAAGGTAGATAAAACACAAACCCCTTCAGGTAGATGGCCCTGCTCAATATGTAGAAAAGGAGTAGGTAGTAACTCTATAAGATGTACCCGGTGCAAGCTATGGACACATAAGAGGTGCAGCAACATCAAAGGCAGGTTAACTAGGAAGTTAGTTTTTGTTTGTGGCAGATGTTCAGGTGCAATAAAGACTGTGAACAAACAAGAAACAACTTCTATCTCATTCCAGGGTGAAAAACTAGAGGTAGTCGATAGCTTCTGCTATCTGGGCGACCAAGTTAGTAGTGGGGGTGGGTGCGCTGAAAGTGTAGCTGCTAGAATAAGAATAGCCTGGGCAAAGTTTAGAGAGCTCTTACCCCTGCTGGCGACAAAGGGACTCTCACTCAGAGTAAAAGGCAGACTGTATGACGCATGCGTACGAACAGCCATGCTACATGGCAGTGAAACATGGGCTGTAACTGCTGAGGACATACGTAAGCTCGCAAGGAATGAAGCCAGTATGCTCCGTTGGATGTGTAATGTCAATGTGAATACCCGTCAGAGTGTAAGTATCTTGAGAGAAAAGCTGAACATTAGAAGCGTCAGTTGTGGTGTGCAAGAGAGACGATTGCGCTGGTATGGACATGTGGTGAGAATGGATGAGGATAGCTGCCTGAAAAAGTGCCACACCCTAACAGTTGAGGGAACCCGTGGAAGAGGTAGGCCCAGGAAGACCTGGGCTGAGGTGGTGAGGCAAGACCTTTGTACATTGGGCCTCACCGAGGCGATGACTACTGACCGAGACCTTTGGAAATGTGCTGTGCATGAGAAGACCCGGCAAGCCAAGTAAGATCGTTGCCAGTACCCCTGGACTGGCTCTTGTGCGGGTGGCACATGAGATGCACCATTTTGAGCGTGGCCATTGCCAGTACCGCCTGACTGGCTCCCGTAGGATTTTCGAGTGAGATCGTTGCCAGTACCCCTGGACTGGCTTGTGCGGGTGGCACATAAAAGACACCATTTCGAGCGTGGCCGTTTTCGTGCAGGTGACACGTAAAAGCACCCACTACACTCTCTGAGTGGTTGGCGTTAGGAAGGGCATCCAGCTGTAGAAACTCTGCCAAATCAGATTGGAGCCTCAGTCAAATCGTCCAACCCATGCTAGCATGGAAAGCGGACGTTAAACGATGATGATGATGATGATGATATATATGTATATATATATATATATATATATATATATATATATATATATATATATATATATATACATATATGTATATGTATATATATATATGTGTGTGTGTATATATATGTATATATATATATGTATGTATATGTATATATATATATATATGTATATATTTATTTATTTATTTATTTATTTATGTGTTTCGGCCAAGTGGCTGCGGTCATGCTGGTGCACCACCGTGATTTTTACGTTCCTCGCATGGCTCTTCTCCCCCACCTGACATGGTCCAATCAAGAGTTTTGATGGCACATCTGGTGTATAAGAGAATTTGACATAGCTGCCCTAAACTGCGTCTCATTACGAGCCATTGGTTCGTCTGGTACCGTGGAGAGGAAAGTGTCAATTTTTGTCTTGAAGTCCTCCGTATCCATGTCTTGCATGTCTCTCAAATGTTTTGGCAGGGCATTGAAGAGCTGAGGTCCTCTGAAACCGAGGCTGCTGCAGTATCTCGTTCTTATGTGAGATGCAGTGGACGGTACCTTTGGCACCATGCAGTGGCGACCCGTGCGGGCGTTCCTGTAGTACTTGATGCCAAAGTTTGGCACCAGTCCTTCCAGTATTTTCCATATGTATATTATTACATATCTCTCCCGCCTGCGCTCCAGGGAGTAGAGACCTAGTGCCTTCAGTCGCTCCCTGTAGTTCATCTGTTGGACTGTGGCGATCTTTTTTGTATAGTGCCGCTGAATTGCCTCGAGTTCTGCTGTCCGCTTAACACTGTGTGGTGACCACAACTGAGAGCAATAGTCTAGGCGGCTCAGAACAAATGTCTTCCACAGAGTCAACATGACTTTTTGATCCCTTGTACGGAATGTCCTCAGTATCCACCCTGCCAGTTGTCTGCACTTTGCTGTCAACTTGACAATGTGCATGTGAAATGATGCATCACTACACATGTTGATGCCCAGATCTCTTACTGTTTGTGGTTCTGGGATTGCAGTACCTCCAGGCCCTGTGTATGCCAGTTGGGAGGTGCTTGTGGTCTTGTAGCGCAGTACTTGAAATTTTTTTGCATTGAACTGCATATTATTTTGCCCTGCCCACTCATATATTGCATTTAGGTCATTCTGCAGGCTTACAATATCATCAGGATTCTTTATTGCCTGAGATATCTTTGTGTCATCAGCATAGCTAGTGACAGTGGCTCTCCGAGTGACCGTGGGCATGTCCAGAAGGGCCACTATGAACAGTAGTGGCCCCAGAACAGTTCCTTGTGGAACACCGCTCAATATTTGTGTTTCCCTAGATAGTTCTCCATTGGCTGCAACTGTCTGACTTCTACCATTCAGGAAGTCATGCAGCCACTCTCCTAATTTACCAGCTATGCCAAGGTTTCGCAGCTTGTGACACATCAAGCCATGATCAACTTTGTCAAAGGCTTTTGCAAAGTCGAGATATATCACATCAACATTTGAATGGTCAAGTAGCTGCTTCAGGACCCAGTCATAATGCTGCAAGAGCTGCGTGAGGCAGCTTCTACCTGGACGGAAACCATGCTGGGTCTCATTCAGCAAGTCATTTTCTTCTTGGAACGCAATCAATCTCCTTCTGACAATTCGTTCCATGACTTTGCTAATATGTGAAGTCAGAGAGATGGGCCTGTAGTTCCCAGCTTCGGCTCTGCTTCCACCTTTATGGATAGGACATATGGTGCCTTCCTTCAGCTTTTTGGGAAGTTTACCATTTGCAAGGAAACTCTGGAAGAGTATCCGGAGTGGTCCTGCTAGTTCTTGTTTACACGACTTTAAGAGGACAGCTGGGAAACCATCGGGGCCAGTTGCCGAATTTGAGCTCATTTCATTTATGGCAGCTATCACATCTTCCTCTTCAATGTCGATGTAGGTAATGGATGCAGTCTTTTTCTGCTGAGTGCTATTGTCAAAGAAATCAGCTGGGTTCTTTATCTGCATGTGACTCAGAGGAGAAGTGAAGACACTCTTGAATTGTGTACTGAGCACTTCACTTATCCATGTGGGATCTGCAGTCAGTGAGCCATTAGGCAGGAATAGGGGTCCTATCTTATACTGTACCGTAGCAGTCTCCTTTGCAAATCTATAGAAAGCCTTGGGGTTTGTTTTTATGCTTTCTACTGCTCTCTTCTCCTTCTCTGCTCTCTCCTTTTCATGGGAGAGTTTAATTTTGTTTTCTATTTCTAATAGTGTTAGTTTTAATTTAGCCCTTTTCCTATCCTCCAGTTCTCTATTTAACTGGTTTGAGACCTTTGTTCTGTGTCTCATAAGGATTTTCCTGTCTCTAGGAATTCTATTGGCATGTTTGCTGGTCTTTCTATATGGCACGTATTTGGTGCATATGTCTTGTATGGTTGACATAAAATGACTTAGTTTGAGGTCATTGTCTTGTATAGAAAGGCTGTCTTGCCAGTTTTGATTTCGAATCTCTCTGTGAATTGACTTCCAGTCCGCCCCGTGGAAATTCAGGTTGGATATTGCTTGAGTCCTCCTGGTGGGGTGGGTGTCAGTGGGTTGTCTAGGACCATACATAGTTAATTCTATAATGTTATGATCTGAGAGAGACGTGAGCGTTATTTTCACATTATGGATTAGGCTCACATTGTTTGTGAAGCAGAGATCTAAAATATTGCTTCCCCTGGTTGGTTGGAGTATCACTTGTTCCATGAACAGCATGTTGGATAGTTCTAGCAATGATTTTGCCTGGCTTTGTTCATGCAGTGACATCCCAGAGAGGATGTGACCTTCAGGCCATTTAACATTTGGGAGGTTAAAGTCGCCTAGGAAAAGTATATTGATGTGTTGGTCCAGATTTGTCAGGACCTCTTCTATGCGTCTGAGGCTGTCCTCAAATTTACCTTCCTGCTTTGCAGTATTTGGTGGACGGTATGTTGAGCATACAACTACATCAATTTGTTTTATGTGTACTATTAAAGTATCACATACAGAGTTTGAGTGTGATAGTAGTAGTAGGGGTGTGACATCTTCTCGGATGTACATTGCAACTCCCCCATGACTTCTATCCCTTCTGTCTGTTCGGAGTACGGCATACTCTGGTATATTTATCTCCGCATCTGCTATATTAGGTGTTAGATGCGTTTCGGTAAGCACCATGCATATTGCTTGATTGCATGTTACTAGGTCTTTCAAGTATAGGAACTTGTCTTTGCCGCCTGTTCGTAATAGGCCCCGGATATTCAGTAGGAATATGGGTGTGATATCTGTGCAGGGGTTCCTGGTGTTATATATTATATATGTATGTTTATATATATATATATATATATATATATATATATATATATATATAAGTGGTTGGCATTAGGAAGGGCATCCAACTGTAGAAACATTACCAGATTAGATCGGAGCCTGGTGCAGCCTCCTGGCGTGCCAGTCCTCAGTCAAACCGTCTAACCCATGCCAGCATAGAAAACGGAGTTATATTATGATGATGACGATGATGATATATTATATATATGATATATGTATATATATTATGTATATGTACATATATAAGTACATATATATGTACACACACACACATATATATATATATATATATATATATATATATATATATATATATATGTACATATGCATATATGTACATACATGATTACACACATACAAGCATAGACACACACACACACACACACACACACACTCATATTATCAAAATCATTAGCATCATATTGAACTGCCTTGCAATATTTGTTCTGGTTCACTGCATTCTAAGTTCAAGTTTCTTCTTGGTCAACTTCGCCTTTTATCCTTTTGGGGGTCAATAAGTGCCATTTATATGTAATACTTATGAACACACAAACATACATACACATGTGTGCGTATTTATGTTCATACGCCTAATATGTATGTTCAAGAGTTGATGCGTTTGCGTGTACAGGTTCATTTTTCTGTGAACATAAGCAGCATCTCCTATTGGCTTAGACCATGTGTCACTCAATTATGTGTAATAGTTCTGCATGTCTTTCTAGATGTTTTCTCCATGCATATGTGTATGTATGCCTATGTGTGTATGCATACATACATACATACATACATACATTCATACATACACACACACATACATACATACATACACACATACATACATACATACATACATACATACATACATACATACATACAGATAGATAGATGTATATACACACACACATATATGGGAGAATATACAAATAATAACAACAGACGAGGACAGGTGGTGTAAATAACAAAAGTATATATTAGTATGACACATATATATATATATAGGCGCAGGAATGGCTGTGTGGTAAGAAGCTTGCCTACCAACCCATGGTTCTGGGTTCAGTCCCACTGTGTGGCACCTTGGGCAAGTGTCTTCTACTAAAGCCTCAGGCCAACCAAACCCTTGTGAGTGGATTTAGTAGACGAAAACTGCAAGAATCCGATTGTGTATATATATACATATGTGTGCCTGTGTGTGCACGTGCATGTGTGTGTGTGTGTACGTGTGCATGTATATGTTTGTATGTTTGTGTGTCTGTGTCTGTCCATAGGATAATCTGAAACTACAATCTGTATTTTGTAAACTATAAAACTAATAATGGTGTAAGGCAGTGCCTTACAATATTATTTGGTTACTTTGGTGCAAAACTGTAGTATACAAGCATAGATTTACCATCATCTCACTTCCTCCCATCACTGCGGCCACAACTGCCGCTGCTAACACACCACCACCATAAACAAAACCATTACAACTCCCTTCACAACCACACCAACACACACAGTGAATCCAGATTCATTCCATATCCCTCCATCACCACCACCACCACCACCACCACCACCACCACCAAGGAGCTTCCAAACAAAAACTGGGTCCTTTTCTCAATCTACTAGAAATAGCAGTCAAGTCTTCCTCAAAACAGTTTTAAATAAAAACCATAAAAACTCCAATTTGGGTAATGCTTATAGCATTGTCTATTTGATTTATAGTCAGTAACCTGCCATCCATGACCATCCATATGGTGAACACAGTTAATGTTTTCCTTGTTGCAAGACGTTCAGGCACAGGGTCATCTTCAAGACTCTCCGTTCCCCTCCTAAATTCAGCTGCCCACTTTTGCATTGTTGATAAAGCTGAAGTATCATCCCCTAATGTAGCAACCATGTCAGCATGACTACCCTTAGGGGACTAGACCCTCTTTCTGCAGGTGCTTGATAACACCATGATGACAAATTTGGTCCACATTCAAGAGTAGTTGCAGCTAGTTTCTTCTGGAATCTTCTCTGAAATGTTTTTACCTGATGAAAAAAGAAAAGAAACAATGCAGTTATTAATAAGAAGAATTGAAATTAATGTATGCAAGATTTCACAGCTCTAGCATCACTCCTTCATAGTCAGCTCATGAACTTTTCAGCCCACCCTCGTACTTCTTTTTCTCTTCTATTGCTCTCTTCTTAACACCACTCCATCCACCTTACATTTCATTACCTCCATGGGGCAATGAGGGAGCCTTTATGTGGTCGCTAGACACTGCAAGAAATAGCAGCCAAGCCTTTTTCAAATTTCACACTGCCAAAAGAAAAAAAAAGAAAGATATTAGCAGGGAGGGTGGGGATAGATGCCACTCCTGCATATATATATTAATTGCTGGTAAGGACACCATATTTCATTATGCATTTTACTACCATTTATATACCAACATCTTAATCCCCTTCTTAACTAGTTCCAGTTTCCCTTATACAATGAGGGGTAGCCATGTGTTTCCTTGACAGCAAGACATCTCTCCTCTCACATACTTTTAACCTCTCACCATTCAGCATCTTCTCAAATACTGCCTCTGCTTAATCAAAGAGGCTTTTTCCTTCATCCTCTTCTTTTTCTGTCTTGAAAGTTACCTGGTGACCTCACAAGTGTCAGGTAGCATGAAACGAGGCACCGAGTACAGACTGTAAAGTGGTTGGTGCCAGGAAGAGTATCCGGTCATAGAAACAATGCTAAAGCTGACAATAGAGTTTGATGTAGCTTTGCAGTTTGCTGGATCTTATCAAACCATCCTACCCATGCCAGCATGGAAACTGGACTTTAAATGATGATAATGATGATGATGATAGTGGTGGTGGTGATGGTGGTGGTGGTGGTGGTGGTGGCAGCGATTGAGGGGATTTTATTGGTCCCATAAAGATGAAAGATAAGTATTAACTTTTCGCAGGATTTGAACTTCAAAACATGTGTGAAAAAAAAAAGCAATGTAACTTCAACCCACAACAAGCATTTTGAAGGATGAAAGGTAGAAGCTAAGCTGAAAGCCAAAGGCAGGTGGCCGACATGTTTGAAGTGGTTTGTTATGAAAGGTGTCAGGGATTGGCCAGGAATAAACAAACAATGGAATTTTATAATCCAACAATGTTTATTTATTCATTTTCATGTTTGTCCCTTTCATTATCTAAATTAAAGAAATAAACAAAAGAATCACTTAATAGAATACAGTATTTTTCATTTCCTGTACATGAAAAGAATTTTGAAAAAAAAAATGTAACAAATTAAATCATAAACAAAACAAAGTCTTTAGTATATTGTGAAAAAAAAAACCCAGAAAAGAAAGAGATAGGTCTCTAATGAAAGATAATTTTCTTAGACATGTACCTTCATGTTTGACAATTGTGTGTGTGTGTGAGTGTGAGTATGTAAGCATAAATGTAGATGTGTGTGTGAGAGAGAGAGAGAAGAGAGGGAGGAGAGGGGGAGGGAGAGAAAGAAAGAAACAGAAGTCAAACAATACCACAGTCAAGACCAAACGGAATCCTCATAAAGCTGTTTTATGCTTGACTTGTTGCACCTGGAAACAGAAACATCTGGAAACTTCATCATCGAGAATTTTTTTTTAAATCCCCCTCTATGAACTCTGGTAAACAAGCATAATAATGATGATAATGATAATAATGATAATAATAATAGTAATAATAATAATAATAATAATTGATGATAATAATAATAATAATGATAATAATAATAATAATAATTGATGATAATAATAACAATATTAATAATGATGATGATGATCATCATCATGATCATGATCATGATGATGTTGATGATGAAGATGATGACGATGATGGTGATGATGATGATGACAATGATGATAATAATAATAATAATAAATAATAATAATGATAATCCTTTCTGCTATAGCAGCATTTCTCAACTATTTTCATGCCTATGAATCCTTTGATTCTTGTTTTACTCAGATGGGACCCTCAAAGCCATTTAATGTTTAAAAACAATACCATTATATTTTCATAATTTAATATTACTCCTTACTCGTTTACTTGTTTCAGTCATTTGACTGTGGCCATGCTGGAGCACTGCCTTTAGTCGAGCAATTCGACCCCCAAGACTTATTCTTTGGAAGCCTAGTACTTATTCTATCGGCCTCTTTTTGCTGGACCACTATGTCATGGGGATGTAAACACACCAACATCAGTTGTCATGCAATAGTAGAGGTGGAAAAACACAGATACACAAACATATACACACACATACATATATATATATATATATATATATATACGACGGGCTTCTTTCAGTTTCCATCTACCAAATCCACCCACAAGGCTTTGGTTAGCCCAAGGCTATAGTAGAAGACACTTGCCGAAGGTGCCACGCAATGGGACTGAACCCAGAACCATGTGGTTGGTACTTATTTCATGGACCTTGAAAGGGTGGAAGGCAAAGTCGACTTGAGTGGAATTTGAACTCTGAGTATTAATAATCCTTTTTCCTAAAGGCACAAGGCCTGAAATTTGGTGGGAGAGGACTAATTGATTACATCGACCCCCACCAGTGTTCAACTGGTACTTAATTTATCGACCCCGAAAGGATGAAAGGCAAAGTCGACCTCGGCGGAATTTGAACTCAGAATGTAAAGACAGGCAAAATACCACTAAGCATTTTGCTCGGCATGCTAACAATTCTGCCAGCTCGCCACCTTAATAATAATAATAATAATAATAATAATAATAATAATAATAATAATAATAATAATAATAATGATCTTAATTGATTGGAAGTGTTATCATGTACATTGTTTTGTCTTGGTATAAAAAGATGGGCTACAGCAAATATTCTGCTAAATACCACAGATTTGCTTGTCAGTTGTTTGACCTTAACCAGTTGAGCATGTCCCTTGGTGGCTGACGATATGTGTGTCTCTGATCATGAGCAGAAGTAGTGGGAGAGCATCATAGCCATGTGTTGAGAAGAATTCGTTGGAGTTTGAATAATTCACCTCTGGAAACGTGGGTGTTTCGTTCAGCATCCTTAAACAAACCTTATTCAATGACCCTTTGAGCGGGATGAGCTACTCAACCTGAAAATTCTAACTGGGCCCCACCTGTGAGGTCATGCGCTGTTTATCTTGATATGGGCTCACCATGTCATACACATATGGTTGTGATGCATGTGCCTAGTGTACCCTTATCAGATGGGTAGTCATGATGGGTATAACGGGCTTTGTATATTTGTAACCCAGTGTCACTTTGATGGCATGCACTGCTCTCTCACTCAATAATGATAATAATAATGATGATGATGACTACCATGTCATAGCTGGTTTCATTCTCTAAACAAAGAGATGACAATCATTCAAAACCTTGATGAATTCTGCTAGTCATTCCAAATGATTAGTAATTAATATCATTATTATCCTCAAAACAAAGCAAAAAAAAAAAAATTTTTAAGATTTATTAATAAGTGCAGGCATAGATGTGTGGTTAAGAGGTTAACTTTGCAGCCATGAGGTTTTGGATTCAGTCCTACTACATGGTACCTCAGGCAAGTTTCTATAGTCTTGGGTCAACTACTTTTTTAATTTGGCACATAGAAATTGTGTGGAAGCCTCTCATATATGTGTGTGTGTGTGTGTGTGTGTGTGTACATATATGTGTATATATGTGTATATATATATATATATATGTGTGTGTGTGTATATATATATGTATGTATATATGTGTGTGTGTGTGTGTGTGTGTGTGTGTGTGTGTATATATCGTCATCATCATCATCATTGTTTAACGTTCATCTAGCTTTACAAAAAAACAAAGAATCAACTGCTGGAATCGATTTGTTCAACTAAAACCCTTCAAGGTGGTGCCCCAGCATGGCCACAGTCCAATGACTGAAACAAGTAAAAGATAAAAGATATACTGGGATTGATTTGTTCAACTAAATCCCTTCAAGGCGGTGCCCCAGCATGGCCACAGTGCAATGAGTGAAACAAGTAAAAGATAAAAGATATACTGGGATTGATTTGTTCAACTAAAACCCTTCAAGGCGGTGCCCCAGCATGGCCACAGTGCAATGAGTGAAACAAGTAAAAGATAAAAGATATACTGGGATTGATTTGTTCAACTAAAACCCTTCAAGGTGGTGCCCCAGCATGGCCACAGTCCAATGACAGAAACAATTAATAGGCATAAAGGAAACATTTTGGTTCATTGGAACATTCCTGTTTAGCAAAAGATAAAAGAATGAAAAGGATCTAAAGCTGAAAAGTTTCTAACACAGTAGTTCCTCAGTTCACAAACAACTCTGATATTGAATAAATCATACTTTATATATATATACTTTATTTAAAAGGAGCAGAAATATAACAAAAAACTGTTACTCGGAGTTTCACGTTCCCGTTCATCGGACAGTTTTGTTAGAAAATATATATATATATATCTTATAAAGTTTAAAATTTATATTAAGGAATTTAAGGTATAAATGTCTGTATGGAAGAGAATGAGAAATTTAAATGAAGTGATCCCGTTTAGGATTTCGTGGAAAGTTGTTAGTGTTGCTAAAATATGTAGAACAATCATTTATTCGTTCATCTTCTCCACTCGCTATTTCTAGTAGAATCTTGGAGGTAGAGTCCTCAGGCATCCCTTCCATAGGGGCCTATCAGAAGTAGCCAAAATCACATGCTTTAGCTGGATTACCAAGTATGACGAACTGGCACTGGATGCTATCCAACCAACTCATTCTTTGGTCTCCTGCCAATTGGCATTGCTTGAAGAATCCATCTTAGGATTCTTTCTTGTAACATTCACCTCGTGCCAGTAGCATGTTAGAAGCACCATTTGAGCGTGGTCATTGCCAGTGCCACCTGACTGGTTCCCATGCTGGTGGCACGTAAAAAGCACCATTCGAATGTGGTTATTGCCAGTAATACCTGACTGGCCCCTGTGTTGGTGGCACGTAAAAAGCACCCACTACACTCTCGGAGTGGTTGGCGTTAGGAAGGGCATCCAGCCGTAGAAACTGCCAAATCAGATTGGAGCCTGGTGTAGCCATCTGGTTTCACCAGTCCTCAGTCAAATCGTCCAACCCATGCTAGCATAGAAAGCGGACGTTAAACGATGATGATGATGATGATGATATGTATGTATATGTATATATATATATGTATATATATACACTCTCTGAGTGGTTGGCGTTAGGAAGGGCATCCAGCTGTAGAAACTCTGTTCAAATCAGATTGGAGCCTGGTGTAGCCATCCGGTTCACCAGTCTTCAGTAAAATCATCCAACCCATGCTAGCATGGAAAGCAGACATTAAAATATGATGATGATGATATATCTATATCTATATCTGTATCTATCTATCTATCTATCGATATATATATATATATATATATATATATATATATATATATATATATATATATGTATGTGCCCCTGGGAGCTCCTCTATGCTGATGACCTTGCCCTAATTGCTGAGTCACTATCAGAACTGGTGGAGAAGTTTCAGGTGTGGAAGCAAGGACTATAATTGAAGGGCCTTAGAGTCAACCTAGATAAAACCAAACTCCTAATAAGTAGAAAGGTAGA
>NC_142944.1:6416420-6435484 GCF_046866305.1 Octopus bimaculoides
TATGTGCCACCTGCACGGGAGCCAGTCCAGCAGCACTGGCAACGATCTCGCTCGAATGTCCTTACACGTGCCACCGGTACAAATGCCAGGGCACAGGTGCCATCACGATTTCGCTTTCGCTTGCCTCAACAGGTCTTCGCAAGCCGAGTAAAAAGTTAACTTTGAAAATCATTATCAGACTAATTAACTTCCATAATATTTAATTTCTGTTAATTCAAGTCAACTTGAGTTTAACTTCCATTAATTTCAATTGGAATGAAGTTCAGATTTTATAGTTTTGGCATTTTTTTAAAGGTGTTTCAGGTGGTTTTAGAACAAAATCTGGTTTTTAGTTTATTTCTATAATAAAACTTAATGTTAATGGTTTATCGATTACTTCCTTTACATTTTTAAAGAATCAACTGATTGACAGTTATTGAAGTTAACTTTTTAGTTAATGGATTAATGGTTATTGAAGTTAACTTTTTAGTTAATGGATTAATGGTTATTGAAGTTAACTTTTTAGTTAATGGATTAATGATTAATGAAGTTAACTTTTTGATTAACAATGCCCACCTTTGGTGGTTACTAATGTCGAAGGAGTGTTTGTTGCCTGGTAACCCCAACAGTTAATGAAAGATTTTACTACTGCACTTTGAGGAATATACACTGGTCTTTTACAAATAACAGCAGCAATAATTCCATACTGGGAGAGAAGGAAGAACTGCATTGTATTTGAAGAAGTTATGAGACATTGTGTGAATGTTTAGTTGAGACTGTCCTAAGAACGTGGAGATGTCTGCAGTAATATCTGGAACTGTCTAATCTGGTAATAATGGAGGCACATCTTACACAGCTACCTCAAAACTTTCTGCATAGCAAAAGGTGAGATGTGTTGTTGAATCGGCTGCTTTTGATACTCTGCAAGGAGTGTTGGCACCAAAAGCAGCTTTATATGGGATACAAGAAGATTCTAGAAGACTGAATCACACAATGGCTTAATGCTGATTGGCTGCTTAACAGACCAATCACATGACACTAGTGGTTTAGTGGTAATGTTTCAAATCCTGTGGTTTCAAATCACCGTTACACTACGAACAATTGATGTAGATATATGACTTGTGAGAACCATATAAGCCACGTACAGAATGCTGTGGTGAAGAGGGGAGTCACTAAGGAGTTCATTGAGGAGTTTAGTCAGTGAGAAGATGTCCACAGGTCTCTTGTGGTCACTATTGCTTTTCGAGCAATAAGAAAAATGTCAATGATAGTTTGACATTTCTATACTGATTATCTGAAGCCTATAACTGAAATTGAAATTGTAAATGCAAAGGCTTTGAAATCTAGAGACCTTAACCCATTAACATTTAAACCAACTGTATTTGGCCAAAATAATCTACCTGCTTTATCTTTAAACTGGCCACATCTGGTCTCTCACACTTACCCTAAAATATTATACTAAAAATAAATAATCACATCATTGAAATCTCAAAGCTATGAGATAGTACAGGATTAATTGAAAACAATGTGAATAAGTAAACATCACATTTGACAGAATAATATGTCATTTGACAGAGTAATCTGTCATTTGACAGAGTAATCTGTCATTTGACATGGTAAAGCTTAATTCTTTAGCCTTTAGACTGGTCATATCCAGCTCTAATATTCTACGTGTTTTATGTTCAAGCCAGCCATTTCTGGCCTCTCACATCTACCCTACAATGTCATTCTAAAAATAAAAAATCACATCATCAAAATCTCAAAGCTATGAGATGAAGCATGATTAATTTAAAACAATGTGAATAAATAAGCATTACAGCATTACATTTGACAGAGTAATCTGTCATTTGACAGAGTAATCTGTCATTTGACAGAGTAATCTGTCATTTGACAGAGTAAAGCTTAATTCTTTAGCCTTTAGACTGGTCATATCCAGCTCTAATATTCTACGTGTTTTATGTTCAAGCCAGCCATTTCTGGCCTCTCACATCTACCCTACAATGCTGTTCTAAAAATAAACAGTCACATCATTGAAATCTCAAAGTTATGAGATAATGCAGGTTTAATTCCAAAACAATGTGAATTCATAAGCCTTTCGTTTGACAAAGAAATCTAAATGCTGAAGACTCAAGACTTAGCAGGAAAGAAAACAGGTCTGTTCCACCATATTGGAAGTGGTTGTCATGTTCTCTCTATATTGAAATGAAATAGTAGGAATTGTACATTGTGCATCCAATTGAAATACAGGTAGACTGAGAGAGAAAATGGTTGTGTGTGTAGCAGGTGCATATGAGTAAGTAAGCAGTAAAGAAACACATGGAAATAAATTTATGAAGGCTCCTGAGATGTTGGCAGTTTGTGCTATGTAGGTGACCTAATTAGCAGTGATGGTGGGTGTTCTGAAAGTGAGGGCTGTTCAAAGTAGGACACTACCTAAATAAAATAACAAACTTTTTATCTTTTTTTTTTTCTTTTTTAGTGACTGTCACTTTCTCACAAGACAGAGCAGACCTACAAACAAAGGCATTCTAATTGTGACCATCTCATCTTTTCACACATAGTACAGCACAGACTATGTTATCCAATATGTCCTTTCAATAAATATGATTTGAGAGAGATTTTGCTATTATCTCTAGCAGCTTCAACAACCATATGGAGGCTATCTCATTGACTTAGAGAAGTTAATATTGTATCAAAAGTAAGGTGGCAAGCTGGCAGAATCGTTAGCACGCCAGGTAAAATGCTTTCACCTGTCTTAATGTTCTAAGTTCAAATACCACCGAGGTTGACTTTGCCTTTCATCTTTTTACCATTATCGTTATCTCTTACACATAACACATATGCATATGGTTACTCTTTTACTTGTTTCAGTCATTTGACTGTGGCCATGCTGGAGCACCGCCTTTAGTCGAGCAAATCCACCCCAGGACTTACTCTTTGTAAGCCTAGTACTTATTCTTTCGGTCTCTTTTGCCGAACTGCTAAGTGACGGAGGACGTAAACACACCAGCATTGGTTGTCAAGCAATGTTGCGGGGGGGGGGGGGGGACAAACTCAGACACGCAAACATATACACACATATGCATATATATATACATATATACGACGTGCTTCTTTCAGTTTCCATCTACCAAATCCACTCACATGAGTATGGTTGGCCCGAGGCTATAGTAGAAGACACTTGCCCAAGGTGCCATGCAGAGGGAATGAACCCGGAATCATGTGGTTGGTAAGCAAGCTACTTACCACACAGCCACTCCTGCGCCTATATGGTTGTGTGTATATATGTGAGTGCTTGTCCACACGTACACAAATAAACACATACATATAGTTAGAGAGAAGCTATTTTGTGTTTTGGGGCTTGCTCTGCTCTCATGTCAATTCCGATTGCTTTGACATATTTCTCAAACTTGGTTGTTAATGCTCCAAGTGTCCCTACAACTACTAGAATGATACTCCCCTCATAGATACTCCCCTCACAGATACTCTCCTCTTGTAATGATACTCTCCTCTTGTAATGATACTCTCCTCTTGTAATGATACTCTCCTCTTGTAATGATACTCTCCTCTTGTAATGATACTCTCCTCTTGTAATTTCATCTTTTAGTAGATTGTACTTTTCGACCTTTTCTAGTTCTTTGCCACTTATGTGTGTGTAGAGACTTTGTTTGGTCCTAACTGAGATTCAAAGTCGAACCTTGAAATTCTCCCTAGCCATACAGCCTTTTCTAACAAACATCACCCTGTCTATCTCTTTCCTGCTCCTAGAATGACAAGAACATTATACACACTCAAGAAGGAAAAATTAAATCTCAATTATATTATACACACCTGCTTGTCGTGGTCAGGCTATACATATTAAGTAACGGTAAATAAAATACATGTTATCTACAACATCAACCACTGTCCTTACTCCCTGAAGTCCAACAACATTCACATCATCTTTCTCTTCTTTAACATCACGCCTGTTACATTCTGGTAACCACTCTGTTACAATTGGCTTCCTAGGCACAGGAGTGGCTGTGTGGTAAGTAGCTTGCTTACCAGCCACATGGTTCCGGGTTCAGTCTCACTGCGTGGCACCTTGGGCAAGTGTCTTCTACTATAGCCTCGAGCCAACCAAAGCCTTGTGAGTGAATTTGGTATTATTATTATTATTATTATTATTATTATTATTATTGTTATTGTTATTATTATTATTATTATTATTATTATTATTATTATTATTACAATCGTTATTATTATTATTATTATTGTTGTTATTATTATTATTATTATTATTATTATTATTATTATTATCATCATTATTATTATCATCATCATTATTGTGAAGGTTACAGGTTACCTGCTACCCACGTAAATTCTACTAGGAATAAGAACAAACTTGAGTCAAATCGATAATAATGATAACAGGAACACTCAGAGAGTGCAAACCTCCGCCAACACAACACCAACGTTCTCTCACCAATTAAGCGGAGATGATTTTTAAAATGAGAATATCTGAAATGAAATCTTTCAATGAATAGCATGAGACCTTTTGGTTTTCTCTTCTCTTAAATTCTGGTCTTCCTTTAGTAATCCTGTTGTTTTAAACCATGTATAGAATTATGTATATATGTATGTATACTGTAAAGTGTTAAAATGTATGTATAATTTACTAATATAATAATGAGCATTGTCTTTTTATATATTTGTGTGTGTGTGTATATATATATATATATATATATATATATATATATATATGTTAAACTAATATACCTGTTTGTTGTTTGTACATCTGTCTTCGTCTTTCGTTTCTTTGTAAATTCCAAATATATATATGAGAAGGTTACAATTTTAATGTCAAAGATCCCTATGGATCACACAGGTTGTAATCCTTTGAAACATATGTAGGAATAAAGTATGCAATTATAACATGCGTTTTCTCCAATCCTTAAATTCTTATATATATATATATATATATATATATATATATATATATATATATATATATTCTTTTATTCTTTTACTTGTTTCAGTCATTTGACTGTGGCCATGCTGGAGCACCGCCTTTAAAAATAGTTGCCTCCCCGGTGGGGAATCGAACCCCGGTCTCCTGCGTGACAGGCAGGGATACTACCACTATACTACTGAGGAAAATATATATAATTAAAATTAGGGTTCAGCAAGAATTGCTTCACCAATGAAATAGTAGTTTTGACTGCTATTTCTAATTTTCGGTGTGTGGTGAAGCAATTCTTGCTGATCCCTAATTTTAATTATGTTTATATAAGTTTACCGATAATGGTTTTTTAACACACCAAACTACTTGGTAAAATTACTAATTATTAATTAATTATTAATTTTTACCCTATATCTGTATGAGGTTATATATATATTTATGTATAAAATAGAGTTGGAGTGAGAGGTGAAGGTAGAGGAGGTAAATGGTAAAGAGAGAGTCGCATGAATGAGAAAGGAAGGGGTGATAGATAAATAACAGGAAGGAGTGAAAAAGCTGGTAAACTTATATAAACAGCGTTTGAGGTGTGAGTATATGTGTATGTAAAAGAGAGGTATGTTTGCGTGCATGTGTGTGTGTGTATGTGTGTGTGTGCGTGTGTGTGTGCATGTGTGTAAATGTGTCAAAATGTGTGAGTATATGTGTGTGTGTGTATGTATGAGAGAACTATGTGAAACTTTACATATACATGTAAAGTAAAGAAAATATAAAAAAATAATCCAGAATCCTTGTCCGGTATCGGATCGATCCCAAGATCTAATCAGTTCATACCAAACATTCCTGAAAGTTTCATCTGAATCCATCCATCAGTTCTTGAAATATCTTGTCCACGGACAAACAAACAAACAAACAAACAAACAAACAAACACGACTGAAAACAATACTTCCGCCTTTGCTAAGTTGGAGGTAATAATAATAATAATAATATGTGCAATAACATGAGTCAAGTCAAAGGTATTGTACTCATGATCATGAAATTATAGTTTCAATTCCTGGACTGGATGCTGTGTTGTGTTCTTGAGCAGAAACCCTTTATTTCATGTTGCTCTGTGATCACTTTGGCACCTGGCATGTAATACACAGTTCACCTGCTCAGGTAATGTCAATTTGATGGAGAGAGTGAGCTAATGCACAGTACATACATTTGATCATTATAAACAAATCATTTGTCCAGGTCATTCAGCGAAAGCTGAGTACTCATATGCTGTCTTCAGTGGGATTGCTCATCAATACTGTTATTATTATTGAGTGAAATAGTAAGCAGTGCATGCCATCAAAATGACACTGGGGTATAAATATACAAATCAAAATATACCCATCATGACTACCCATCTGATAAGGGTACACTAGGCACATGCATCACAACCATATGTGCGTGACATAGTGATCTCATATCAAGATAAACAGTGCATGACCTTGAAGATGGGTCCCAGTTAGAATTTTCTTCAGGTCAAGTAGCACATCCTGCTTGAAAGATTCCTGAATAAGGGTTATCTAAGGATGATGAATGAAACACCTATGTTTCCAAAAGTGAATTATTCAAACCCCAAAGAATTCCTCTCAACACATGGTTATGATGCTCCCCCACTACTTCTGCTCGTGATCAGAGATGCACATATCATCAGCCACCAAGGGACAACTGGCTAAAGTCAAACAACTGACAAGCAAATTTGTGGTATTGAGTAAATCTGTGGTATTATTATTATTAGGCTCTTAGGACAGGCATCGCAACCGACGTGTTAGCAGCGAAGTTGGCCCTCAACCAACACTTTGATGCCAAGCATGAAGGTTGCGTTGTCAGAGCTAAAGCACTTTCGGTAAGCGGGGAGGGGACTAAGGCCGCTCGATGGGCCCGCGTGGTTGAGGCGAAGCGTGGCAACAGAGCGACCATTCGGTCTTTGGTGGACCAGAACGACTGTGAGATTTCGGAACCGAAGCAGATGTGTGCAGCCTTTCAGCAGCACTTTGCTCAATTGTTCGGGACGAACGGTAGGACAGATGACGGAACAGACTTCGGTGTGTACCTAGACGGCCTGCCGCAACTCTCGACCAGTGAATCCGAGTGCTGCGAAGGACCCATATCTGCCTGGGAAGTACAGGAAGCGATGAAAGGCTGCACAAGAGGTAGATCGCCGGGTTTGGATGGTCTGCCTTACGAGCTTTATACGTCAATGCCAGACTTGTTTGCGGGCGTCTTGACAAACGTCTACTGCAACTGGCAACAAAACGGGAGAATTCCCGCTTTTGTTTGTCGAGGAGTGGTGGCTTTGCTAAGAAAGGATCCAAACAAGGGGGACATTATAGGGAACTTTAGGCCCATCACTCTACTCAACACAGAGTTGAAGATCTTGGCCAAGGTGCTAGCCAAGAGATTGGTGCCTGTCGTGAGCAAACTGATCAGCAAGGCGCAAACATGCGCTGTGCCGACCAGGTCTATCCATGACAACCTCCATCTCATGCACTACATTATAGTGAGGGTGGGTAACGAAGCTGGCGCGGGTGGGGCTTTGATCAATTTAGATCAGTCTAAAGCCTTCGATAGGGTCGACCATCGATACCTGGCAGCTGTTCTCAAGGCAGCTGGCTTCAGTCCGGTCTTCCGCGGGTGGATAGCTGCTTTATACAGCGGCATCTGCTCGGTCATACGGGTGAACGGCCATCTATCGGAACCGTTCAACATCTCGCGTTTGGTTCGCCAATGGTGTCCTCTCTCCTCCCTTCTGTATGTGTTGACTCTCGAGCCATTACTGCAGAAGTTGGAGGCTTTGAGGGGCGTCCCGCATGATCTGGGATGTGGAAGGAGCGTGTCTGCCTATGCCGACGACGTCACCGTGATGGTGTCGAGCCACAGGCATATTGACCTGATTGGCGAGACACTAAACGAGTATGATGCGGTGACAGGTGCAAAAATTAACACGGAAAAGTCAGTGGGCTTGCAACTAGGCACCTGGAGGGGCAAGTCCATGCCGTCCAACAGCGTCGTAGGGTGCTGGACAGAAGGACCCGTTAAACTGCTCGGGGTCTGGTTCGGTCCGGACCTCCAGTTGGAGAAAAACTGGGAAGAAGTGACGAACAGGGTGGCCAACCTCACCCAGAAATGGGCTGAGAGGAAGCTCTCCTTGAAAGGTTGAGCGGAGGTGGCGAATGCGTACATCGCATCCGTCATCTATTACCGTTTGACCGTCGTCCCTTGTCCCGACCGCTGGTTAACCAAGATGGTACGCTTGCTCTTCAACTTTATTGTGGAAGGGTCAGGTACCACTGGTCAGGCGCTGCATCTGCTGTCAACAGCCGCTGAACGGAGGCCTTGGCATGCCGTGGTTGCTGATGCGCAAACATGTGCTCAGGCTACGACATCTCAAGTGTTTCCTGGACGGTGAACAGGTGTGGTCGCCTTTCGTCAGACGCGATTTTCCGCAGCTCGTTTCTTTAACAGAGCTGCAATCCTGGATCAAACGTAAACCGAGAAAGGGCGCTTGGCACCTCGAGTGCCACCAACCTCTCACCGCCCTCAGTCAGGCGGGCAGTGCGATCGGTAGTAGCTCCACTCTAGCGTTCTATAGAGGGTTAGTGGGAGAAAAGTTCGACGACGTTCTCGGGGAAACTCTAGGCGTCGAGGATAATCAGCTAAACAGTCTGTTCGGGAGAACTTTCGGGCCGGGGCCCATGGATAATTTCCAAAGGTCCCTCGCCTGGCAGTGCTACCGAGGTGCGCTACCTGTTCGAGATAAACTCTACCGACACGGAAGTGCTCTCAACCGGGCCTGCCCGAGGTGCGCTCAGGACGACGAAACCGTTCTGCATGCACTCGTCCAGTGCCCGAGCATTGCTGACCTGTGGGTCTATATCGAACAGCTAGTCACGTGTAGGACGGATCCGGCTATCAGCTGAATCCATCGTGAGAATTGACCCGCCGACCTCCTTTAACCAGGAGGGCAAGGCAATTTTCCTATGCCTAGTGGCTGTAGCGAAAGAGGTGATATGGTGGACCCGTTTGAAAAGGCTAAAGACAGACACTTTCCTCTTTGGCCAAGGCTTAATCAACTTTTTCAAGTTCCACTTGAAAAGGAAGATGAGAGTAGAGAGGGAAGTGCTGTCTCATAGCAAATTCGTTGAAAGATGGGTGACTATTAGAAGAATGGCCAGTATAAACGGACCAATTCTGAGAATACACCTGTAGAAAAAAAAGGTAATGTAAAAGGAGAAAGGGCTCTATACCCCTTTCTTATTTTTTCTGACCAGGCTCCCGTGGTTTTATGGGTTTTTCCACGTGTAACCTTTCCTTTTTCGAAGCGCCTCCCCCTTTGGGAGTTCTACTTATTTATTTATCTATTTATTTATATATTTATTTATTATATCTTTCTGTTTTCTTCCTCTGTTTAGACGAACTTTCCTACCTTTTCGGACAAAACCTTTTGTAACCTTCATCCTGTCTTTGTCCTTGTATGTTTTTAATTGATATTAGCCCTTGTGGCCAATAAAACGAATTAATTATTATTATTATTATTAATAGCATTATTATTATTATTATTATTATTGATATGACTCAGGTTTGTTCTTATTCCTGGTAAAATTTACATGGGTAGCAGGTTGCCACTTGTAATCTTGGGTACCCACAAGCTTTCAATAATCAATGGTAGTTTTCAAAAAACTAGATGTAATTTTATATTGGACTTAAAGCAATAGTTTTAGAGAGGTAAGCCCTGTTTATTGTGCAACAACATGAGTCAAGTCAATTCCATTGTGAATCATAACAGAAATGTCATAATTTGTATGGAAGGTCAGGCATGTAAAGATTCCCTCTTTGGTGTACACAACAGAATGCATCAAACACAACATGATTTATGTTGGTTTTACAACAAAACGATTAAACAAAAGATTCAAAGGGCACAGATAACAAGCACAATAACAGTAGTTTGACAACTTGCTGAACATTTTACATCAAATGGCTGCAATTTTGAGGAACTCCTGAAAGTATACATTCTCAGAAAATATTTTGAATCTTCTACACTTTCAGTCCTCAAAATGCACGAGGACAAATATATTTGTAAATTACTAACATCTTGCCCTGGAGGAATGAATAAAATGACAGAAGAATTTCATCACATTTACACAAAATTGTTTGGCTAAATAATTTTTTTCCTTTTTTCTTTTTTCTTATCTTTTTCTTTTCCTTTTACTCTTTCTTTTTTTTTTTGTCTTTTAACCAGTTACAAAATTGAAAACTGGTGATGTCATTCTTTCAAAATAGGAACACAGGATTTCCTTGTTTCTGAAGTGTTTTCATTTTACATTTTGAACCTAAAGAAGAAAGACAACCTGTCAAAAAATCACATTGCACTCTCCTTATTGTCTGTTGTTGTTGTTATTATTATTGTTCAGTAGTTTTATTATTATTATTATTATTATTATTGTTCAGTAGTTTTATTTTTATAACGTGCTTTCACTACCAAGCGCAGCTCTGTGTGCCTTGGGTATGTGCTGTGGTTTGCTGTGGTGCTCTTATGGTTACTGTATTGAAAGTGTTTTGCGTAGGA
The DNA here is from genome assembly GCF_046866305.1 of Octopus bimaculoides. Taxonomy (NCBI): domain Eukaryota; kingdom Metazoa; phylum Mollusca; class Cephalopoda; order Octopoda; family Octopodidae; genus Octopus; species Octopus bimaculoides. The sequence goes on from NC_142944.1 coordinate 6,426,939, forward strand.
TGCGTGCAGTGCCCAGTAGTGCAATTTTCTGTATGTTATATATATTTGTAAGTCCTGGGGTTTTTGTTATGTATTTGTCTGAATATTTTTTTATTATACCTAAGGCACCTACTATGATAAACTGTTTTAGATTCCACATTCGAGTTACCTCTATTTCCAGGTCTTTGTATTTTGAAAGTTTCTCCATTTCTTTTAGAGAAACGTTGTCATCTGTTGGTATTGATACATTGATTAGAAAGCATTTTTTCCTTTATGATCTTTGACAACTATATCTGGTCTATTGGCCTTAATTTCTCTATCTGTGTGTGATAGAGAAATTAAGGTCATTATTATTATTATTATTATTATTATTATTATTATTATTATTATTATTATTATTATTATTGTTATTATTATTATTATTATTATCATTATTATTATTACATAATATTATATTCAAGCACATGGACCTATTGTTATTGGTTATACACCACATCTAAATTTGGGACCGGGTCCCTATATCAAAAGATCAATATCATTATTCTAACTCCATTATAATTTTTTAGACACATGAGCACACACATACACACCAATAAGTACGAGCATATACACATGCACACACTTACTGGAAATTATGATAAAATTCAAGTAAATTGAGTGTAAAAGATAATGATTTATTTTTAAAAAATACGAATATATCATGGATTCAGATTTGTAATACAGTGAATTAAGAAAAAAAATTAAATTCATTGAGCTCATTCAGGCAATTAATTGACAAAAACTTTCTCTCACTCTCTGGGGGCATTCAAAATTAAAAAAAAAAACTGACAAGAGAAATTACTCTATTGAAATCAATGGACTGAAATTCATATTTATTATTTTGGTATATTCTCTGAGGTATATTTTCATCAGCTATATTCTCATTGTTCAGAATACAGACAGACATCTTAAAAATAAGTAAACCCTACCTCATTTTATAATTTTATCAGTGTAGGCGCTACCTGGTGGTGCTTGACATTTGTTAACGTGTTATTATTTTACATTTCAGATTACGCGATGACAAGTGACTGAAACTGTTGGTGATCTACGTCAAACTTAGCACAATAGTAATTGTGACCAGTGCTGGTGCCATACTAAAGGCACTTGTGCCAGTGACACATTAAGGGCGCTTGTGCCACTGACATGTTAAAGGCACTTGTGTTGGGAGACATATTGAAGGCATCCATGTCAGTGACATATTAAAGGCATCTGGTACATTCTGTGGAATGGCTGGTGTTAAGAAGGGCATCCAGCTGTAGAAACCAAGCCAGATTAGAACCTGGTATAGGTCTTAGTCTTACCAGTTCCAGTCTAACCATCTAACCCAAGCCAGTATGGAAAATGGATGCTGAATGATGATCATCATCATCATCGTTTAACGTCCACTTTCCATGCTAGCATGGGTTGGGCGATTTGACTGAGGACTGGTGAAACCAGATGGCAACACCAGGCTCCAATCTGATTTGGCAGAGTTTCTACAGCTGGATGCCCTTCCTAATGCCAACCACTCAGAGAGAGTAGTGGGTGCTTTTACGTGTGTGGATTTGGTAAACAGAAACTGATGACGATGATGATAATGGTGATGAGGATATGTTAATTGTTTATAGCAGCTAGCCATGTTGCAAACACCAAAAGCAAAAGAGTTGTTTGTCTTCCAAAGAGGGAGTATTGTGAGTGAATCTGAAGATGGACTTAACCAGTGTGAGATAATATGAAACCTTAGGATTCCTTTCACCACAGTCTCCAGAGTGTATGGACAATTTAATAGCAAAGGAAAAGTGTCAACAACATCCTGGTCAGACTGATCTGGACCCTCTGACAGGTGACTTTGGGGCTGTCAAATGAATCTCTTGACTTAGGAGCTGAAAATGAATCTCTGTTGTAAGACAGCTGATGTTGCAGGGTAACAAAAATGAGTTGGGAGACTTCTGTGAGGTTGTCTCCATCAATTTGGTTACTATGGCAGCAGAGAGACCAGAAGGAAACCTCTTCTTTGACCAACAAATATCCAAAACAGAAAACCAAACAGAAGTGAATCTTTTGAAAATGATGGCGTCTATTTACTTTTGAAATGTCTGTGAATAAAGTGGTCTATTGTGTTTTTGTCAATGATGATGATGATGATGACGACGACGATGATGTTACTTGAGACGAAGTAGTTTATCTCCCCTTCTACTTATAAATTCACAAAACTAGGACAAAGTGTACGAGCACATACTCACATTGACAACCATACACACACTCACGCATACGACTATTATGAGTCACATTTGGCTCTAGGATCTACTTACATTTATTTTTATAGATAAACAAAATAGCTTCTCTCTAACTATATGTATGTGTTTATCTGTGTATGTGTGCACAAGCACTCACATTTAGACACACAAACATATGCGTAGGTGTGTGTGTATGTGTGTGTGTGTGTGTGTGTGAGATAATGACAATAAGATGTGTGACTGCGTGGTGAGAAGTTTGCATTCCAGCCACTTGTTTCTGGGTTCACTTCCACAGTATGGCATCTTGGGCAAGTAATGTCTGCTGTGGCCTTGGGTTGACCAAAGCCTTGTGTGTGGATTTGGTAAACAGAAACTGAAAGAAGCCCATCATGTGTGTGAGTATCTCTCATTCTCTTTCTCTCCCTCTCTCTCTCTCTGTACATATATATATATATATATATATATATATATATATATATATAGAGAGAGAGAGAGAGAGAGAGAGAGAGCACATGTGTTTGAAGAGATTAATCAAAAGTGCTCATACACTCTAGGAAAAAACACTCATTCCAAAAAGTTTAGTAACATCCTGATAAAAGATTTTACAACTTTTTAAAAAAATACCACCAATACAATTGCCAGATCCAGAGATGATGACCAATCCAGGACCAGTGACACAGAGGAGGTATTCAGCATCCCTGGCACCACCACCACAGATGATGATTAAACAATTATCATCAACACCAATGGAATGACTGGCCCTCAACCATATGTTACAACTGTCTGCACCCACACTAATGCCAGCCGCTATATCGCCAACCATATGACCAGAAATGATAGTCACAGCAATAACACTGCTGGATAATTGCACCATATGGACAACGTCAGCAATGGTGTTAACAACAGCATCCCCAGGCCTTGACCGACCAGAGATATACCAGGAGTACAAACAAAGCCACATCCTAAGTTTGTAAATATATCAGGTCGGCCAGTACATCTTTCAAACAACACTTCTACAACCACCAGTCATCCTTCAGCGTCCCAGAAAGACGATTTGTCATGTTCCTTGACCGCCAAGTGTAATCAAGGGACCCCATGTGACATCAGGTGGAAAAATAATAGAACATCTAGGCCCAAATATCAATGCAAAATCTGCATCATGGAGAGAAGCAAAATTCTTAAGGACTATGCTAAACCTGGTGCATTAAATAGTCACAAAGAAGTTTTCTCTAAATGTGTCCATTTTAAGCATTACCTACTGGAAAAGTGGATCTCCTCGTTTGCTGGTTAGGCTATTTTGGGTCCATAATGGTTTTTTAATCCTCTGTTCGAGGGGAGATAACCTGTCCTCATTAACATTTTTATATGCTAGCTGTTAAACCTTGATATCTGAGCGTTTCCTCACGTCTGCATGGAATAAAGTTTAAATTTTGTATGGAGTCTGACGAGCAATCCACAAGGCTGTGGCTTTCATGTATATGAGACCTTTGGTATCTCTATGACCAGAATTTAACCTTTTGTTTTAATGGCACGTAAAAAAACACCTTTTTGAGCATGGCTGTTGCCAGTACCGTGTGACTGGTCCTCATGTCGGTGGCACGTAAAAGCACCCAGTACACTCTTGGAGTGGTTGGTGTTAGGAAGGGCATCCAGCTGTAGAAACTCTGCCAGATCAGATGGGAGCCTTGTGCAGCCTTCTGGCTTGCCAGTCCTCAGTCAAATCGTCCAACCCATGCTAGCATGGAAAGCAGACGTTAAACGATGATGATGATATATAGATATATATGTATGTATGTATGAGTATATATACATGTGTGTGTGTATGTGTTTATCTCCCACCACCACTTGACATCCAGTGTTGGTGTGTCGACATCTCAGTAACTTAGTGGTTCAATAAAAGAAACTAATAAAATAAGCACCAGACTTAAATACATAAGTACTGGGGTTGATTTTTTTTGACTAAAAATCTTTGTTTGACTAAAAACCTTTAAGGTGATGCTCCATCATCCTCTGTATCACCCTTTTCCATGCTTGCATGGGTTGGATGAGATTTGTTGATACCCCACCTTTGCCAACTACTCATCTGTTTCCAACCAAGATTTTTCCATGACAGTGATGCTCACAAATGTATGTCTATGTATATGTGTTTGTAAACGTTTGTGGGGTTTTTTTTTTGTAGGTATATAATGCTTATATTTACATGCCACATATTTGAGTGTGTGTGTATGCGTGTGTGCATATGAATATAAATATGTTACATTCCATAGGACTTTCTATTTCTTTTAACATGTCTGCTTGATGAGTTTGTTATTTATATCCTTCTTGATGAGACATGCATTCCTAACAATAATTTTTCCTGTTGGACATTTTGGAGTGCATCCGTCAAAACATATGTAGAAGAATTCTATATATATATATATAATGTCCGTGAAACGATCGTCAGATGCTTTTTAATTTTTAAACTTTCATAATATTTATACTCAATTACGCATACATTTTTATATACATTTATATACGCATGTATTTTTATGTACATTTATATTTTTTATATATATTTATATTTTGTACATCTCAAACTTTAATTTAATTATAATTCAAAATACTACAGTGTCACATTAAACATATATCTTTCGGAAATTTGGATATTGATTTCCTGTGAATATTATTAATAATTTTATAAATTTATTAATGATATAAAAACATATATATATAGGGGTTGGACAAAATAATGGAAACAGCTTAAAATTTCAAACAAATTTATTTTAATATGGAGTAGGACCTCCTTTGGCAATAATTACAGCTTGAATTCTACAAGGTATGGACTCGTGCAAAGTTTGAATTGTTTCCAAAGGAATTTTTGTCCATTCTTCAGCTAAAACAATCTCTGGTTCTTGTAGTGATGATGGTGGAGGATATCGACTCCTTACTTGTTTCTCTAGAATGCACCATAAATCATCATCATCATCATCATCATCATCATCATCATCATCATCATCATCATCATCATCATCATCATCATCATCATCATCATCGTTTTACGTCTGCTTTCCATGCTGGCATGGGTTGGACAGTTTGACTGAAGGCTGGCAAGCCAGTGGGCTGCACCAGGCTCCAATCTGATCTGGCAAAGTTTCTACAGCTGGATGCCCTTCCTAATGCTAGCCACTCCGAGAGTGTAGTGGGTGCTTTTACATGCCACCAGCATGAGAGCCAGTCAAGTGGTACTGGCAATGGCCACGCTCAAAAGGTGTTTTTTATGTGCTACCTGCATGGGAACCAGTCTGGCGGTACTGGCAATGACCATGGTCAAATGTTGTTTTTTCACGTGCCACCGGCACATGTGCCGGTAAGGCGACGCTGGGAATGGTCACGCTTGAATGGTACTTTTTACATGCCACCGGCATGAGAGCCAATCCATGGCCCTGGCAACGATCACACTCAGATGTGGTTTAATAATATTGAGATCTGGGGATTGTGGTGGCCAGATAAAATGTTCAACTTCACTAGAATGTTCCTTGTGCCATTCAGTAACAACTTTAGCAGTGTTAATTGGTGCATTATCATCCTGAAGGATTGCGTTTCCCATCTATAGGATGAATTTGATCAGATAAAATGCTAAAAATAGTCTTGACTATTAATTCTGCCATGAAGGGAAATCATTGGGCCGGCGGATTTCCAAGATATAGCCCCCACCCCAGTTCATCACAGATCCTCCTCCATGTTTAACAGTTGGAAGAAGGCAGTCTGCGTCAAATGCTTCTTTTGGCTCTCTCCACATGCATACTCGGCCAGTTGTCGGAAATAACATTTCGAGAAAATAACATTCTTCCGAGAAAACAACATTTTTTCACTGCTCTAGGGACCAATTCTGTAGATTTTTACTCCACTCCAAATGCTTTGCAACATTTGTTTTTGAAAGTAGCGGTTTTCTGATTGCAGCCCTCCCATGAAATCTGGCTTTGTGCAGCTCCAAGCGAACAGTTTTTGTGGAAACTGGGTTCTTGAGGTGGTGATTAAGCTCTGCGGTAATTTGGAGAGTTGTACTTTTGTGATCCTTTCTAATAATTCACATAAGAGTCTGACAGTCCCTGTCTGAAAGTTTTGGTTTTCTTCCAGAGTTTTCTTTCGACAAGGAGGTTTTTCCCTTTTTCTCAAAGGCGGTCATTACTTTTGAGACAGTACTTCTTGATACAGCAAACATTTCGGCTGTTTTCGTTACACTAGTGCCTGCCATACAAGCACCAACAATCTGACCTCTTTGAAAGTCCGATATCTCTCTCATTAGCTTCCGCTATCTGGGCGACCAAGTTAGTAGTGGGGGTGGGTGCGCTGAAAGTGTAGCTGCTAGAATAAGAATAGCCTGGGCAAAGTTTAGAGAGCTCTTACCCCTGCTGGCGATAAAGGGACTCTCACTCAGAGTAAAAGGCAGACTGTATGACGCATGCGTACGAACAACCATGCTACATGGCAGTGAAACATGGGCTGTAACTGCTGAGGACATACGTAAGCTCGCAAGGAATGAAGCCAGTATGCTCCGTTGGATGTGTAATGTCAATGTGAATACCCGTCAGAGTGTAAGTATCTTGAGAGAAAAGCTGAACATTAGAAGCATCAGTTGTGGCGTGCAAGAGAGACGATTGCGCTGGTATGGACATGTGGTGAGAATGGAGGAGGATAGCTGCGTGAAAAAGTGCCACACCCTAACAGTTGAGGGAACCCGTGGAAGAGGTAGGCCCAGGAAGACCTGGGCTGAGGTGGTGAGGCAAGACCTTCGTACATTGGGCCTCACCGAGGCGATGACTACGGACCGAGACCTTTGGAAATGGGCTGTGCGTGAGAAGACCCGGCAAGCCAAGTAAGATCGTTGCCAGTGCCCCTGGACTGGTTCTTGTGCGGGTGGCACATGAGATGCACCATTTTGAGCGTGGCCGTTGCCAGTACCGCCTGACTGGCTCCTGTAGGATTTTCGAGCGAGATCGTTGCCAGTGCCCCTGGACTGGCTTGTGCGGGTGGCACATAAAAGACACCATTTCGAGCGTGGCCGTTTTCGTGCGGGTGACACGTAAAAGCACCCACTACACTCTCTGAGTGGTTGGCGTTAGGAAGGGCATCCAGCTGTAGAAACTCTGCCAAATCAGACTGGAGCCTGGTGTTGCCATCCGGTTTCACCAGTCCTCAGTCAAATCGTCCAACCCATGCTAGCATGGAAAGCGGACGTTAAACGATGATGATGATGATGATGATGATGTTATCTGAAAAGAAACAGCAATTTTAGCAAAACATATTAAGCAACACTAATAATAAATCAAAAAACATAAAATTAAACAAGCATATTTTAAAATTATGATGCTATGATGCTAGATACTTCCATTATTTTGTCCAACCCCAGTATATATATATATATATATATATATATAATTGAGATTCAGTTGAATTAAGTACTTAAGTTGAAACACCAAGTCAGTCCAGTATTTTCCGTAGAGCTTGAAGTAAGGAAAATAAAACCAAAACAAGCAACAGGATATCAAGTAATGCATCACTATTTGATATCCTGTTGCTTATTTTGATTTTATATATAAATTTAAGTCATTATATATGGATTCGAATAATTTGGTAGTTCTCGTAAAAAAGCTTGTTAATGTATTATCATTCTACAAGACATATAGAATACATAGTACAATACAAGAGAAAACAGTCAGGAGTATATAAAATTATAAATAATGACAGACATAATTTGTCATGAAATTTGAATTTTCTTATTGTTTGATAAAATTTCATGAAATTGTTTCGTAACTTAAAACATGTAAATAATTTATATCATTACATTCAATCATAAATAAATTACTTACATGTCTGCATTAATGCAAAATGTGGAAAAATCCTTCAAAATATTGCAAAAACACAAGTGCGTACAGGATGTTCGGGCTAAATTTGACAGTTTGAATAAAAGGAAAAGGAAACACAATATCCCATCCTAAAATACTCTTTTACTCTTTTACTTGTTTCAGTCATTTGACTGCAGCCATGCTGGAGCACCACCTTTAGTCGAGAAAATCGACCCCAGGACTTATTCTTTGTAAGCCTTGTACTTATTCTATCAGTCTCTTTTGCCGAACCGCTAAGTTATGGGGACGTAAACACACCAGCATCGGTTGTCAAGCGATGCTGGAGGGACAAACACAGACACACAAACACACATACATACATATTTAGAAATAATACATTTCTAAATCTCTCAGAGAGATTTATGCAGTAGTAATACGATGAAGTAGTTGTATGCTGTCAACTTAATGTGACAGTCCCCTGAAGGGA
>NC_142944.1:6435984-6450984 GCF_046866305.1 Octopus bimaculoides
CTCGCTAACTCATTATTAAATATATTTCTTACAAAATAACATCCAATATGGCACAATAGCTCAGATTTGTGGGGATGGGTACAGTCGATTAGATCAAAACCCGTTCAACATGAACCACAAAAATTATCGATTATATAACCGAGTCCAGGCCTTGACTGTTAACTTCGCTTAACTTTAGTGAGCTTTATGAAATGTTAATATTTCATCGACCCTGGAAAGATAAAAAAGCAAAGTTTCCCCATGCTTAATTTGAACGCAGAATTAAATTATTTGTCACAAATACTTCCTAGTATTTTGTTTCTGTTCTGCTATTCATAATTTCTTTTTAAACGATGAAAAACGTGGCCCAAGATATTAAAACTTTTTCCATGTCATTTTAGTTTATTGGATTATCCTCCTTCGTTTTGTTTCCCTTATTTTCATCGACATACTTAAACGTTCACACGATAAAAGGATGAAAATAAAAACAAAGGATAAACCAACGTTCGTTTAAATAAAAATAAAAAAGGAAACCGCGGTTATCTTCGAAAAGACACACTTCGTCCATTGGAGAATTCTTAGAATATCAAACATTTGGTTAAGTTAGAGTTACAAGGGAGATAATTACGATAGCGTGTAATTAATGAATTATTATCTGACCTGTAATATTATTTTCGCTAATAGAGAAATAATTATAATTGTCCCTAATACGCAAAAAGTTTCCGGTTGCACATATAGATAATGGTCATATGGTTTTATTTTCACACTCTAGTTAATGTCTGCGCATTATATACGGTTTGGATACTGCATTTGACGCCTCCTTTCTAAACCTTAATTCTTTAATTGTAAATTTAACACACACACACACATATATATATATATATATATATATATATATATATATATATATATATATATATATATATGCAAGGTGGCCCAAAAGTAGGTTTACAGTTATCACGTAGGCACTTTAAATTTCTTTTAAAACATTCTTTTTTTTTACATTCAAATTTCTATCTTACTAACTGAAAAGGGAGCTTGACAGAATTAACTAAATTAGCATAGAATAATGGTTTCATATTTTTTTTATAATTAAAATCTAAAGCGTTACTATATGAATGCGAAAGAGTTATATAGACAGAGAGACTGACAGATATATCAGAAACAGTACACACACACACACACAGAGTTCCAAGACAGAAATGGAATTCACAAGATTCTTCTATAGATACTATGGAATTCGTGAAGTAAATACAGTAGCATTTCTACTGCTCGGTAACATTAGATAGCCAATAACTGTGGACAAACTTTACGCAGCACTGTACAAGGTTTTTACCCAAATGTTACTTAACTATATATATATATCCATCCATCCATCTCTCTCTATATATATATGCATATACATGCACACGCACACACACACACACACACACACACCTTCATCCTTTCGGGGCCGATTAAATGAGTACCAGTTACACACTGGGGTCAATATAATCGACTTAATCCGTTTGTCTGTCCTTGTTTGTCCCCTCTATGTTTAGCCCCTTGTGGGCAATAAAGAAATAACACACACACATATGTATGTGTGTATGTATGTATGTATGCATGCAATGTATGTATGTATACGTATTGTCTTCGGTCTGACTTTAAACTGCATCCAGTAGTGAAGCACTGGTTTTGGTATTTCAGAACTTTAAGAAGTGTGGAACCATCTTTTAACTATTATTATTCCCAGATCTATTCTGACCCAGAGTAGTAGCACCTGTTAGGGTCCCAAGTGTAGGTTAACTATCATGTGAATCACTGTGAGTGAAGGACCCTTACTTATCATTGGAACTTCTCATGGAACCTTCTAGGAGAAGGTAAACTTGTATAAAAAAAAAGCCTGAAGTACAGTTTATTTCTGACAATATTACCCTCTGTTTTGCTGCTATTTTTTTTCCAGATTACATTGAAAATGGCTTCAGTGCTCTACTGCATTTTATTCACTTAATAAAGAAAAAAATACATGCTCAATAACTTCTTGGACTCTTAGAATATTTACATGAACTTACTGAGTTTAAGAAGTGGTCATACTTGGTCATGAGTTGACCTCCACCATGTATGCATGCATGTATGTATGTATGTATGTTCGTATGAATGTATGTATGTATGTATGTATACATGCATGAGTGTATGTATGTATGAATGTATGTATGTATGTATGTAAGTATGTATGTATATAAGTATGTATGTATGTATGTATACATGCATGAGTGTATGTATGTATGAATGTATGTATGTATGCAAGAATGTGTGTCTGTATGTATGTATGTACATACCTACATACTCATGTATGTATGAACGTATGTATGTATGCATGTATGTATGTATGTATATACATATGCATGTATACATGTATGCATGTGTGCATGTATGTATGTGTGTGTATGCATGTGCATGTATCTTTTATTCCAAAATACATTTCAAGGTCCCCTCACTCATCTGACCCAACTGGAGTTGATCAAGCCCTAACTTGCATACCGGTAGCAACAAACTACTTACCTGTCCCCTTTATTGAAAGCCACCTAATACCAGCCTTCTCTGCAGCTTTGGTGATAGAGTGAATGCCCCAACACCACCACCAAACACCACCACCACCACCACCACCACTACCTCTTTATGGCACCTGTAATTCCAAGCTTATTCAGAGCTCCGTAGAGCTCCCAGCAGACTACTAGAACTGGTTCATAACATAGCCATCAGCTTTGGTTTCAGCACTGCTCTACCAGTTCCTAGCATTTGACAAGCTTCCTCTTATGGGCATCTTACATGCATTCTTCCTAGGATACAGTCTATTTGAGATGATAGCTTTACCTGGGCAGATTGTCAGTGGAATAATGTGCTCTGGGAACTTCGACCAGATCCACTCACAGCTGCTAGTGTGTGGCTGTGAAAGTAGATATTGTTGCTGATGTTTCAGTGAACCAGACTTCTTATCATCTTTGAAATTGCTTTGATTCCCTTCTTGAAGTGGTATTTGCCAGACTAAATGGCTGATGTTATCACCTGTACAACCACTTTGAGCATCTGGTCATGTGTGTAGTGGTAGTAGCCATTGGTTAAGGCTCTGGAGAAACTTCTAAAAGGATGTTGAAGAAACTTTTTCAGTACTTTGTTCTATATGGGATGAATTTTGGTTTGGTAATGTGTTGTAGAATGTCTAGATCAAAAATTTTATGTGATAAAAATCAGCCAACCAGAGACCTGAAAAGTGAGGTTCCCCTGCTGTATAATGATCCAAGCTAATTGATTAAGTTTTACCATTTTGTTAGCTATGTGTTTCTTCTATGTCTCTACGGACTTCTCTTTGAAGATATTGTTTTTTCCTTTTCCTTTGCCATTACCAAGTCTGGTAAGTTGGAAAATGAGCCATACCTGAATGCCCTATAGCCACAGTTCCAGCAAGAACCTTCTGCCTTTTTCTTCTACTGGAATGTTTGTACTTTATGGCTTCTCATGGTTGTGTTACTACACACTCCTTCAAGGGGACACTGGATTTAAATTAACTCCCCACCACATCAATTGGTATGCTGATTCACACCAAATTTTTACTAAACATCCTTCCTGAAATGCTGCATACAATTTCGCACAGATCAATGTACCTGTCAATTTTAGAAAGAATGTCTGATGAATTGGTTTGGTTATGTGATTATATAATGTGATATATTACTGAGTAAATAAATAACCATTCTTCGGAAGCATTCATAATATAATATGTGACCAATATTTATGTTCCTCTTAAGTACTAGGTTAGCCAATTATACAGAGGAATACAACAAAGTTAATTGCCTGTATCATACAGAACCCCGCTACTTGATAATTTTGTTCCTCAGTTACAGAAGACGATTCAGGCTACTAACTTCTTGAATGGAGAAAGTACAAATTGATCAATGGCTGAAAGACATCCCAGCACATGGGGGCATGAGATACATAAGTGCTTTTTTACATAGAATGAATGAATTTATAAGAAGATTGCATTGGTAAGTATATTACTTCAATAAGGTTGATACTACAAGAGGACAAAGCAAGAATCTTCTTGATTAAAAAAAGGAAAAGATCTCAAATCCAGGAGAAATCCACCTCACATTTCATACCTGGGTGCATTTGAAAAGGACCTTGTTAGCATGATTAAGAAAGTTAACTTTAAAAGGAATTGCAACAAAACATAATGTTCATGTAAGGAAATTAAGCAACTTGATTAAAGACCTTGAGCAGTCTACTGGTACTGCCAACAAAACTGGAATTTTGTATGACATGAAAATGGAGAACTATAAGAATATGATCTTAAGCAAGTTTCACAAAGATTAGAAGATAGCACTGAGCTATACTTTGAATTGAATAACCAAAAAGGCCATAAAATTGTTTGTAATCTGAAACTGGAATATTAGGCTGAACTTAGAATTGTGAGGATAAATTCAAAGGACCACAACACTAACTTCAGTTACATTTATCTGTCCTTCAAAATGAGGCATGGGCTGAATTAGCAAAAACAAAAAAAGAAAGAAAAAATAACAGATGATATTATAGGAAGGGCACTCAGTCATAGAAACCATGCCTATATAGATAGTAGAGTTTGGCTTGCTGGCTCCTGTCAAATTGTTCACCCCATGCCAGCATGGAAAACAGATATTAAACAATGATAATGATGACAATGACGATGACAACAATGACAACGATGATGATGATGATGATGATGATGATGATGATGATGATGATGATGATGATGGTGGTGGTAGTGGTGGTGGTGGTGGTGGTGGTGGTGGTGATGATGATGATGATGATGATGATGATGATGATAATGATGATGAGGAGGAGGAGGAGAAGGAAGAGGAGGAGGAAGGGAGGATAATGATGATGATGACGACGACGACGACGATGATGATGATGATGATGATGATGATGATGATGATAGTGAGGGTAGTGATGGTGGTGGTGGTGGTGGTGCTGCTGCTGCTGCTGGAGTAGTGGCAGCGGTGGTGGTGGTGGTGGACTTGATCTTAAATCTAAACTGAAACAAAATCTATAGACAAATATTGTTAAAATACTTGGATGTTTAGAACATTTAAAGCAAAAGTAGTTATTCATAGCTATTATTTTACTGTTTCTCCCATCCTATCAAATAAGCGCCAATCTTTGTCATGAAACACTTAAAATTGTGTGGGAAGGAGTTTGTTATTTTTCTTATGACTAGGAGAATGGTAACAGATATCAGTGGTAAATTTTGGACTAGAAGGGGCAGTGTAGATAACTTACACATCATTATAGTGTCTAGCAATTCAGTGCTCTCTCTGCAACTGTAGAAATGAAGAAATAGAAAGAAAAAGTTTTGACAATGTTTTTAAAACATAGGTCAGACTATCACAATAGAAAATAATTTTAAGCTAGTGAACTTTCTAGCAGTAACTCTAAAATTAAACTCTGGACTGTTTCTTCTGTGTTGTAAATTTGATGAAAACCTACATTACATATTCGAAAATTTGAATAATCCTGGGGCTGGATTAATTAATTCAGTCATTAAAAGTGTTTCCAATAGATTTACTAGAGTGTCCACCAATGAAGAAATTTTCAAACAGTATGTTGATTATTGTAATAATGCTGTTAGCAGAGCAAGAAAATTTAGTGTGTTCCACCTTTAATAGTCATACAGTTAAGTTCTCTTACTCATCTACTTCAAACTTAGCATAGGTGTTTATTTTCGCTAACGTTACTCCCTTGATTTGAAAGGAAGAAAATCATAGATTCTTTGAATTCAAAAGTTTTATTGAATCTATTGTATGTTTGTATGCATACATGTGTGCATGTAAGTGTGTGTGAATGTACGTATGCATATATGTATGTATGTATGTGAGTGTGAAAGTATGTGTAAATGTATGTATTTATGTATGTGTATGTATGTATGTAGGTAGGTAGGTGTGTGTGTTTGTGAGAGAGAGAGAGAGGGAAGTAGGGAGAAAGGGAGAGTGAGTATGAGACATAGGCTTTCTATCTTAGAAGCATGACCTAACCATCAGTCCAGCGAAAGTAAAGAATATGTACACCTGGTGTTTAGGGTTAGGGTATAGGGTTAGAGTTTAGGGTTAGGGTTAGGGTTAGGGTTTAGTGTTAGGGTATAGGGTTAGGGTATAGGGTTAGAGTATAGGGTTAGAGTTTAGGGTTAGGTTAGGGTTAGGGTTAGAGTTTAGGGTTAGGGTTAGGGTTAGGGTTAGGGTTTAGGGTTAGGGTATAGGGTTAGGGTATAGGGTTAGAGTATAGGGTTAGAGTTTAGGGTTAGGTTAGGGTTAGAGTTTAGGGTTAGGGTTTAGGGTTAGGGTATAGGGTTAGGGTATAGGGTTAGAGTTTAGGGTTAGGTTAGGGTTAGGGTTAGAGTTTAGGGTTAAGGTTTAGGGTTAGGGCATAGGTTTAGGGTATAGGGTTAGAGTATAGGGTTAGAGTTTAGGGTTAGGTTAGGGTTAGAGTTTAGGGTTAGGGTTTAGGGTTAGGGTATAGGGTTAGGGTATAGGGTTAGAGTATAGGGTTAGAGTTTAGGGTTAGGTTAGGGTTAGGGTTAGAGTTTAGGGTTAAGGTTTAGGGTTAGGGTATAGGTTTAGGGTATAGGGTTAGAGTATAGGGTTAGAGTTTACGGTTAGGGTTTAGGGTTAGGGTATAGGGTTAGGGTATAGGGTTAGAGTATAGGGTTAGGGTATAGGGTTAGGGTATAGGGTTAGGGTATAGGGTTAGAGTATAGGGTTAGAGTTTAGGGTTAGGTTAGGGTTAGGGTTAGAGTTTAGGGTTAGGGTTTAGGGTTAGGGTATAGGGTTAGGGTATAGGGTTAGAGTATAGGGTTAGAGTTTAGGGTTAGTTTAGGGTTAGGGTTAGAGTTTAGGGTTAGGGTTTAGGGTTTGGGTTTAGGGTTAGGGTATAGGGTTAGAGTATAGGGTTAGAGTTTAGGGTTAGGGTTAGGGTTAGGGTTAGGGTTTAGAGTTAGGGTATAGGGTTAGGGTATAGGGTTAGAGTTTAGGGTTAGGTTAGGGTTAGGTTAGGGTTAGGGTTAGAGTTTAGGGTTAGGGTTTAGGGTTAGGGTATAGGGTTAGGGTATAGGGTTAGAGTATAGGGTTAGAGTTTAGGGTTAGGTTAGGGTTAGGGTTAGAGTTTAGGGTTAGGGTTTAGGGTTAGGGTATAGGGTTAGAGTATAGGGTTAGAGTTTAGGGTTAGGTTAGGGTTAGGGTTAGAGTTTAGGGTTAGGGTTTAGGGTTAGGGTATAGGGTTAGGGTATAGGGTTAGAGTATAGGGTTAGAGTTTAGGGTTAGGTTAGGGTTAGGGTTAGAGTTTAGGGTTAGGGTTTAGGGTTAGGGTATAGGGTTAGGGTTAGGGTTAGAGTTTAGGGTTAGGTTAGGGTTAGGGTTAGAGTTTAGGGTTAGGGTTTAGGGTTAGGGTATAGGGTTAGGGTATAGGGTTAGAGTATAGGGTTAGAGTTTAGGGTTAGGTTAGGGTTAGGGTTAGAGTTTAGGGTTAGGGTTTAGGGTTAGGGTATAGGGTTAGGGTATAGAGTATAGGGTTAGAGTTTAGGGTTAGGTTAGGGTTAGGTTAGGGTTAGGGTTAGAGTTTAGGGTTAGGGTTTAGGGTTTGGGTTTAGGGTTAGGGTATAGGGTTAGAGTATAGGGTTAGAGTTTAGGGTTAGGGTTAGGGTTAGGGTTAGATTTTAGGGTTAGGGTTTAGGGTTTGGGTTTAGGGTTAGGGTATAGGGTTAGAGTATAGGGTTAGAGTTTAGGGTTAGGTTAGGGTTAGAGTTTAGGGTTAGGGTTTAGGGTTTGGGTTTAGGGTTAGGGTATAGGGTTAGAGTTTAGGGTTAGGTTAGGGTTAGGGTTAGAGTTTAGGGTTAGGGTTTAGGGTTTGGGTTTAGGGTTAGGGTATAGGGTTAGAGTATAGGGTTAGAGTTTAGGGTTAGGTTAGGGTTAGGGTTAGAGTTTAGGGTTAGGGTTTAGGTTTAGGGTTAGGGTTTAGGGTTAGGGTATAGGGTTAGAGTTTAGGGTTAGAGTTTAGGGTGAGGGTTTAGGGTTAGAGTTTAGGGTTTGGGTTTAGGGTTAGGGTTTAGAGTTTGGGTTTAGGGTTAGGGTTTAGGGTTAGGGTTTAGGGTTAGGGCTAGAGTTTAGGGTTAAGGTTTAGAGTTAGGGTTAGAGTTTAGGGTTAGGGTTTAGGGTTAGGGTTTAGGATTAGGGTCTAGGGTTAGGGTTTAGGGTTAGAGTTTAGGGCTAGGGTTAAAGTTTTATGGTTAGGATTAGGGTTAGGGTTAAATGGCTGAAAATGGGTGGTGCACGTATTCTTTATTTCTGTCCATCACTCTTGCACCAGAAGCTGACAATTTTAAATTTTAAAATTCAAAATCAAAGCATTTCTTTCCATTAGTAACATTACAATTACAATAAGAAGATTGCAGTCTATGATTTATTAAGTTCTCCTTCAGCAACGACTGTAGCAATATACATTCAATAATGTTATGCACTGAGGCGGCGAGCTGGCAGAAACGTTAGCGTGCCGGGCGAAATGCTTAGCGGCATTTCGTCTGCTGTTATGTTCTGAGTTCAAATTCTGCCGAGGTCAACTTTGCCTTTCATCCTTTCAGGGTCGATAAATAAAGTACCAGTTACGCACTGGGGTCGATGTAATCGACTTAATCACTTTGTCTGCCCTTGTTTGTCCCCTCTATGTTTAGTCTCTTGTGGGCAATAAAGAAATAAGAAACTTTAGCACGCCAAGCTAAATGCTTAGCAGCATTTTGTCTGTCTTTACTTTCTGAGTTCAAATTTCGCCGAGGTCGACTTTGCCTTTTATTGTTTCGGAGTCGATAAATTTAGTACCAATTGTGCACTGGATCAATCTAATCGACTAGCCCCCTCCCCCAAAATTTCGGGCCTAGAGCAGAAAAGAATAATGTTATGCACCGTTATTTTGATCGTTACTAGTTAAGTTCCTCAAAAGAGAATTCCTTAACTGAATGCTGTAGTCTGCCACAAAATAATTTACATCCAGCATGGACTTCAATTAATGCTCTTGCTACCAACATACACTGAAACCGCTCCGTTTCTATGATAAGAACTCCTTGTTCTAACTATTTTAACCCCTAGAGGGTGCGATTTCGTTTGACCCCTGAAAAAAGTAAAAGCAGGCGTCACATGGGTTTTCTGATTATGAATCGCTAACTGGCAGAAACTTGGTAATTTTCAGCTGTAAAAACCAAACCATGTGGTCGCCCGCTTTTGCGTCTTCGATGGGTTTATAATCAAACGAACTTTTGCAGCGCTCAAGCGTGTGTACACGCAGATTCAAAAGGTTAAACCAAAACCATCAAAATTCCATTCAATTTGTTTCAGACTTCGTTTAAATAATGACAATTTATTTTAATGAATTCTTTAGTATTTAAAAAAATATATATAATAAAGACTGTATTTCAACAAAAATATGATAACTGGTCTAACGCAAGAGCTATTTTGCATGTAGGACACGGTGTACTATTTGTTGATCCTATACGTCTGACCGTTTCCCTTTTTATAGATTCAAGAAGAGACAAAAAAACCTGTCTGACCTTGCCCGATTAAATATCAAAAATCGTATCGGTTAATTTTAATCTATAAATTTCCAATACTCTAACAATATTTTAGTTATATTTATTACAGCAAGATGAGAAAGTTTATTTCGACAAGTTTACAGTGTGTATCTCGGTTATTATTTAACTTGGATTTGTTTAGAGAATATTTGGCTGTGTTTGTGAAGTGATGTAGACTTAACTATTCGCATTAGTTTTACAACAAAGCTATTCCTTTTCTACTGCTACTGCATTCATGTGAGGCTAGCGAATGAAGTAGAATGGACAAGATGCTCCTCTATTCTATCGCATTCACGTGGATGTTGTCGTCATCAAAACTATCGATCATCCGACAAAGATGACCCGCCACCACTGATGTCAAACATACTTAAAAGATTGCGTCATCTTCTAAGCATGCCGGCTGTAACAACTCTCTACTGCTGCTGCTGCTGGTGTTGCAGTAGCAGCATCAGTAGCAGAGTTGAATCAGCTTTAGCTGCTACTCTGCTACTCTTTATACTACAGTAGCAGAACAGCGCCGTAGCAGCAGCAGCAGCAGCGGAAGGAGAAGCTTTACTTTTTTGCATTACTTCTTTCCTACAACTATTTCAGTTTTCAATCATAATAAACAATATTTTCAAGTAAATTTAATATTCGTGTTCAAAGTCATATCAGAGGAAAATGAGTTGCCGCATGTATTTCATTTACTGTCTATTCCATCAGATTCATTAGAGAATACTTTTTCCCTCTTGTATTAGAGTTCTATACTTTTTATGAAGCATTGTCTGATACACATGAATGATTCTAAATTATTTTTTATAAAGCTAAATACAAGTCGATGGTTAGTAGCTTTACCTTGTGTTTCAATATTTCAGGGCTGGGAACCTTTCTTCAGGAAATCCTTGTAGAAATGATGTTGCGAGCTAACTTCTCTGTTCTGTAGTGTGGGTTAACCATCGACCGGCATTATTTCCTGTTTTGGTTTTATTTAAAAAATAATAAAAACATTTTTCTTACGTTTTTAATTATCCTTTATTCTTTTACTTGTTTCAGTCATTAGACTGCGGCCGTGTTGGGGCACCACCTTGAAGAATTTTTAGTCGAATGAATCGATCCTAGCACTTAATTTTTTGCTAAGCCTGGTACTTATTCTACTCGTCTCTTGCCGAACCGCTATGTTAGAGTGACATAAACACACCTACGCCGGTTGTCAAACAATGCTAAGTAGCAAAATATTCTCTCAAGGATAATTACTATTTCATCGTTAAAATTAACAATAAATTACATTTATTGTTGAATACATCCAGTACATTATTGAATATTCCCGCCCGTAGATTCATTTATTATTTCATATATTCGTTTTTGACAACTGTTAATTTATATTTTTTAATTTACATTCTTCATTAAGTGAATGAAAATAACATTCATTAATACAACAAATAACCATACTATTTCTCATGAAAATCCTTTCATTAATTATAATCATTATTGAATACTATACTGCGTATAGATGACATAGGGAATGTCTTCTTGTCAAACATGTACAAACGACTACGTTAGGTACAGGTTTGTCTTAAAATCGCTATAGCCTCAACCCGAAATAAATCAATGTACTGAACCCTTTAGTATTTATTGACAGCATGTCATAGCATATATAGATCAGAATTTGGCCCTTGTTCCTGTGAGTTTCCCGAGAAAGTGTCCAATGTGCTCATGCCTTTTAGATACCTTACGCCGAATCACGAGGCTTGTGATTTGTTGCTAATGTTGCTAGCTTACTTACGTCATAAGGTTATTTCCTAGTTTAATATCGTAAAAATAAAATTTGTGTAAAATCGCGTTAGACAAAATGCTTAGCAGCGTTACTTCCAACTCTACGTTCTTTGTTCAAATTCCACCGACATCAAACTTAGCCTTTCATCTTGAAATAGGTACCAGCTAAGTACTGAGGCCAATGGAATCGACTAGTCCCTCTACCTAAGGTAGAAAGAATTATTAGAAAAATTATTTACTACAATTTTTAACAACATTTTTAAATAGTTCATGTCTTCGCCAACTTATACACTAAAGACTAAAGAACAGGCTTTTTTGTCTCCCGAAGACTGTATGATGGAAATATCGGCATTGTATTTGCTTCTTATGGATCCTTTATCTCTATGAAGAAAGAAGTTTGGAATTTAAGGACATATTTTTGATAATATAATTTCTTTGAAGAAACGTTTTCCATTCTTTCGAGAGATGATAAAATAATAATACCAGTCATGTACTGAGGTCGATGGTCTCAATTAACCAACCCCATTTTCCTTACCAAAATTTGAAACACTTATGAAGGAGTTTGGTATCGTTTATAAGCAATGTTTCGGTATTAGTACATGGAGTCAATCATAAGTGAGTATATGTTTGACAGTTCAGTTTCGTCGAGCAGATGTAACACGATGTCACACACACTTACTCATGACGTCAAATACTTTTACCGAAAGATTGCCCGCTTCTGTAGTGCTTGGTTTTACCCATGACATAGAACTTAAAAATATTACTGTAAAGAAGAAGAAGAATCGCCTGCTGGGCTCGAACGCTGTGTCTGCTGTTAGCCATAAGGCTATGCTAACCACTTTTTGTAATTGTTTGGCAGGAGAATTTTTTTTTTTTTTGTGAGATTTCGTGTGTATTAGTGTTCATTAGGAAAGTTAATCCGAAATAATAGTAATTTAAGCATGGCCTGTTATCTATATACATGTGTGGGTTAATATACAGCGTAAGGCCCGGCGTATAGAAAACGAATATGAAAACAAAAAATCGTAGTCTATGCTGTTTGAAAGGTGTTTAAGATTTCATTAAAAGATATCCGTCAATTCAGAAAGATCCGATATCCATTTTCCTGAGAGGTGGGGGGAAGGGGAACGGATTTTCCGAAATTCTCTTCCTACCCCTTCGGAAAACATTTTCCCCAGAAATTTCTTTATAATCGTAATCTGTGCCATTTGAACGATATTTCTATAAGGTTTCACTAATATATATCCATTTTCCTTGAAATTATGAAGGAAAAATTGGATCCTGTAAATTTTCCGAAAGTCCTCTCCCCACCCAACCCCGTTCCTTTGTGCAAATTTTTGTTTACATATTCTTTTCTCTACACATTTTTTTTTACACCTTGTAGGTTCGTCTTTTTTGGTTTGTTTTCTTTTTTCTTGACCGGGTCTTACAATATATTCTTTTCTACTCTAGGCATAAGGCCCGAAATTTTGGGGGAGGGGGACCAGTCGATTAGACCGACCGAAGTACGCAATTAGTACTTAATTTATCGACCCCGAAAGGATGAAATACAAAATCGATCTCGGTGGAATTTGAACTCACAACGTCTTACACTATATATTAATCCATGTGTGTATATGTGTGCGCTTTACGACTTAAAAGCTGGTTCGCTTTCACCTATCCTAACTCAGAAACTCAAGTAATTCATTGAGTTTTAATATTTTACAGCAGAAAACAGAACTTAATGTAGATGTAAATTATCGAACTGCTTGAAAGTGGTGAATTTTAAGTATAAAATTTGAAACCGCGAACTCTTGTTTTGCCTTTCCATATCCCAAAGTTAGAAATCGAAGAATATTTTTTGACTTCATCGCAACCATTCAATTCGTTTCCAAGAGTTAATATACGTGTTTTTCTATATATAGAAGCATGACAGACGTAAGATAGTAGATGAAGTCCGTAAGTTCCTAAATATAGCAACATATCAGTAAACATAACCATGAAATGATAATAAACACGTGGTTATTATTGATTTCCTCGACCCACACTGTTCTCATTTGTAATTCGACAGCTGTTTTGATGACGTATCAACTTACTAACCAATCGAATTTCTCTACACTGCAGCATTGCAACTCAAAATCGATCATGCAGTTATTGACGTCAGCATTGAAAGTTTGAATATTTATGCTTCTTTTTCATTTCATTCGACCAATCGAGATTCCAGCACAGAAAGTTTTACTTTATTTCTATAGAGTTAACCTTCTTCTCCAATGTATTAGCAAATTTGGTTTTTATTGTCCACTCGCTGGAGGATCTGGCTTTACAGGAACTGACTGGTGAGCAGGAAGAATTAACATTAATATTGCAACGTAATCTGTACATATAAATTTGACATGGGCGATTCTTTCTTGTCTTGGGATTCACGGTCAAACGGCTGGGTGGAATTGCGCGAAAAATTACACAGATGTGTAGAATGATCCGGTGGTGATGCTGGGCTTTGTATTTTTTTTCATAGCTCCCATAATACTATTGTGTTTATGAATGAGAAAGGAAGGGGGTGATAGATGAATAAGGAAGGAAGGGGGTGATGTCATACTTGGTAGTGGGATGATGAATATTGTATGCTGAAAAAAATAAATCAAACAGTGTTTCAACTCTGTGTGAATATATGTGTATGTAAAAGGAGGTATGTGAATGTGTGTGTGTGCGTGCGCGCGCACAATGGAAGTGGGATGGTTCATCTTTGTCTGCTAAGTATTTGGGTTTATTTTTTGATTTGGTCGAATCTTGTTTTTTTTTGTTTTTTGTTTTTTTGTTATGTCAGTTATTTTTAGCGTTTTGAGAGAAAAAAGTAATTCTAAAATTGTTTTTTAACATAAGCATGCCCAAACAAGTCGAATACTTACTCAGAACAGACTTTACAACCACATCATCCAAACCGACCGGGTGAAACCAGGCTTCGCTGCTAGTATATATATATATATATATATATATATATATATATATATATATACTGGTGAAGCTTGTTGACAAACAACAGGTAGAGTTGGTAACTCACAGAAACTTTTCTCCTTTTGTTTTTTGATTTCCGTTTTAAATAACAAATTGCGATTCTGAGAAAAAAGAAAAAAGAGACGAAACGCGGAAATTGAATGCTTTGAATCTTGTTTCTCCTAACTCGAACCAGAAATTCTAGATCCTTAAACTCTAAATCTGAACTTTAAAGCCTAATCCTAGAATACAAACATCTAATCGCTGACCATAACACCTACTCTCTTTACGTTTTAAAGTCATAAATCTTTAATACTAAATTCAGAACAACGAAAAAAATATTTTAAGAGAAATATTCAAAAATGAAAATGTTACAGCTGGTTACGTGCTCCCGAACGAAGAAGGGGGGAAATGGTAAAATAAATGAATAAATCGAAATTTTGAAATAAATTTCATTTGCAGAATATCGTAAGCACTATCTATCATTCCACCCGTTCATGTTCTCCATCCACAATTTCCGGAAGGGTCGTGGGAATAGAGTCCTCTTCCATAGGGCCCTATCAGTAGCAATAATCATTACACTTTCCGACTGGATTTCCGAAAGAGTAACCAACTGAAATCTATGAAAATTATCCAGCCATCTCATTTGTGGTATACCCCTAGATCTCTTGATGGAT